>NW_028296631.1:1210000-1512500 GCF_055471065.1 Atractosteus spatula
GGGGATCAGACAGCAGTGATCCCTTTATTACTTTTGCACTTCTTTGTTCTAATAGTTATTTATTGCTTTGAATTATCTTGTGGACAAGTATTGAAGCTGGGAAGTCCATGACTATGATTCCCCAATGAATTGTTTGGTCTCCAAATCCATTTAAGTAGTAGTAAAGCTCAGGATTGACTCTATCAGCAACAGCATTAGGGTATGCCCCACCACTCGACCCTGAAGCAAAGCTCAGAAAGATCTGTGAGCAATTGCCATACCTTGCCTTTTCTAGGTGGTCCTTCACTCCTGACCACTTCTGTGGGGTGTGAAAAATTGTTGGAACATGGTAATCATCTGCAATATCTAATGACCAATAGTTAATGTCAACAGAAGCACAGGGATAGTTTTGTATAATAACTATCTTTCCATGTGCTTCACCAAGGGTTGGGATTTGGTTTTTCACCCAGAAATTCGATTGGCCATATGCCTCAATTTTGTTTTTCAGAGTTTCGTCAAAAGGGTGAGTGCAGCCTGTTTCATCGTATTCTTTTTTTATGCGCATGAGAATCGCTTCTCCTGTGTTCTCTTTCAGGAACGCAATGGTGTCTCGAAACACATCCCCCAGAATTGCTTGCTGATAAATTACATCATGGTGGATGGTGAGATTGTTTTCAATATGTCGGCATCGAATGTCAACGAATCGGATGCCAGCCTTATATTGCTGAGAGAGAGGCCATCTCTGGCATTCAACCAAGGCGCCTCCATAGAAAGCCATGGTATTATGTGTCCCAGGAATTGAGAGCTCAGCCATAGACTTGCAGTCAGAGATGTCAGCCATGCAATTGGGCCACAGGGCATCAGGAGTACTATCCCAGTCCCAGTCCCAGTACGGGTGTTCCCTGTTCATTTCCCATCTTTACAAGCTCAATAGGTGCATGAACTGAAAGTAGAAAGAATACATGGACATAATTATACACCTGAAGAAGGCTTCACAGCCAAAACGTTGTGTTTTCTCTCTTCTCTTTTCAGCATGGAATAAACCTATTCTTGTTCCTTTGCATAATTAGATAATGACCAAATTGTTGTTGTTTTTTTGTTAGTCATGGCTGACCTGATTGGCCGACAGAAAGAAGTCTCTTCTTCTCCTCAGAAAGACGTCTCAAATTTCTGGAACTTTGGTCTGTAGGGAATTGGATCTCACTCACAGGGCTTCACCTGCAGTACATGAGAGAGTTATGGCCTCACAGTGCTTCAGCTGCAGTAGATGAGACAGTTATGGCCAGCCCTACAGACTAGTATGCGGGTAGGTCACCTTTTCAGGCAATAAAGGCCAATGGAGGTGAAGGTGATGAGGTCAGTATCACACTCTGGCCGGCCTATTGACCCAGAAGGATTAACCCCCCGGTACTCATTTGGAAAGCAGGGAGCCGTCTGGAAGGAATTAGAGCAAGCTACATCGCTTACCCCTACCTGGGATTGAACCTGCCTGTGCCGTCTGAACTATCACAGCTCCAGATTAAGTATGTAAGCACATAAAAAAGAGGCTAGAAGTAATTTGAATGACTTTCAAAAAATGACTTGCACTCGTGTACTGTGAGTTGCATTGGAGCTGACACAACTGAACTGACCAAAACTGCTCTGAACTAATATGAAAGGGGTTTCTTTAAGAAAAACCTCCAGTGTTTCTCAGTAAATTTGTGTAAGTTTTGTATTCAGTCATATCATTGAACTTCAGGCACATTTGCTTCTTTGGAAAATGAAATGTAGTGGTTTTTAATTTAGCTCCTCTCAACAGAGTGATGCATTGATGGTTCTATGGTAGAATTCTCATCTGCCGTGTAGGAGGTCTGAGTTCAATTCACAGCCAATGTGCAAGATGTATTTTTAACAAATAGCCCCTTGGGGATAATAAAGACTCTTTTCTTAATAATAAAATACATTAATATATATGTTGTATTGATATTTTATTCATTTTATATAACAGTATATTAAATATGAAATTAATAATAATATACATAACAGTAATTACCTGCATTAGTTACTGTAGAAAATCTGACACCATGGAGCATTTTCACAAAGAGTGTTTCCTCAGCCAGATACAAAATTGTTAATTTATAGTCTGTTGTGAATGTGATGTGTTTTCTTCAGGTTTACATACATTAAATCATTAATGTTTTGTTTTAATACTTAAGTAACAATGTAACTTAAAAACATGTAAGACATATCATGCCATGAATATATAAAAAAAGCGATTTATTACAAAACTGTGAACCGTGAATCTTAGCATATCCCTACCTCCCATCAATATGTTGCTAAGGTGTCTTTATCATGTAAATCCACACAGAAACCTGACATTCTAATTGCCCATTTCAGCAGCTGTCAGCAGTGGCACAGCCAGAATTTTATATTTGGTGTAGCATGAAAACCAGCATAAAACAGTAACCCCAGGGCTGTTGCAGGCAAAAAAAAGAGAAATGAACAACTTGTGCACAGAACCTTGCAGCTACCTGCCAAGAACTTGGCATATCGGTCTTTTGACACACGTGTGCCTTTTAAATGAATTTCTGATTCCCCTTTTCAACAGCTGCAACATGTATCACCGCTGAAAATCAGTAACATCCTGTACAGTTAACACATGGTCTGTTGTTGAGATACACTACCTTTTGTTCATTTAGAGTTAACTAAAGATGATAAAATGCAGTGGGTTGCACTATACTAAGCTAAGTGCATGACATATTTAATTGAAAATGTCTTCAACTACAATTGTTAGGAACAATTGTATGCAAAATAGTTTTGGAAAGTGACCTCTTGCCATAACAGCAAGGGTTTATGCTGCTTACTGGGCTGGACAAATATGTATTTGATGAAGACTGCTGTGTACAAGTGCAGTGCAGTGTAGGGGATGAAATGCCATATTTGGGAGAAAAAAAGTCCTTTACATGTTCTATCCAGGCTGGGTGGCACCCTATGTTAATTTAGTCACCAGTTTTAGATTTAGTCATAGTCAGGTTGCTTAAAACATCTATTAGTCACAGCTACTTTCTATTCACCTACTTTTAATTTAGTCTAGTTGACTAAATATGGAATATAATTAGTCTTACCTTACTAAGTAATTAGTAATTACTTTTTAGTAAAACATAATAATTAGTCTTTTGCTCTAATTTTGACTTTAAAATAATAGGAGTCTATTAAGTATACTATAAAGGCAGAGCAGCGGCTCTGGAACTATTCCTGTGGCTGGAAGTTTGCTGGTTCAAATCCCATGGCTGGCAGGGGAATCCTACTCCCTTGAGCCCCTGAGCAAGGCCCTTAACCCCAACTGCTCCAGGGGTGCTGTACAATGGCTGACCCTGCGCTTTGATCCCAATGTTCTCTCGCTGTCTGTGTGTGTCATGGAGAGCAAGCTGGGGTATGTGAAAAGAAATTCATAATGCAAAAAAGTCTATGTGGCCAATAAAGTGATCTTATTTAATAGTATAAACAATAGTATAAAGTCTAACAATGTAACTTTAAATATGTAAGACAGAGTATGTCATGAATAATTAAAAATTATTGGATTTATTACAAAATCCTGAACATTAATGATCTTATCATTATCTAATTTTATATTTAGCCCCTCCCCCAACCATTAACTTGTTTTCTTTATTCACTATTGCAGTATTCACATTTGTTAAAACAATTATAAAATATGAATCTAAAATTGATACATGTCAATATAATGTACATATTATTAATCAACATACCGTTGATATATCACTCTTGCTTGGATGAGCTAATTTGGAAACCACCAGCATTGCTGTTTTCATTATCTACAATCTTTTCAAACAGCAAGTGTTTAATTTTCCGTTGGAATCATAAAGACAGAAAGTGTTCATGTTAGAACAAGCGTGTCAAAACCTGTTGCTAAATAACTACAGCAAGTGACCAAATTAAAGAATTAGATGCAGAAAATGTGTATGAAGGGATGGAATACTATTGTGTATTTTTTTTTTATTTTAAGCTACCACAACCAAATATAAATTTATATGAATACAATTAAAATTAATGATGTTCAGAATCTTTATCATACTTTTGTTTTTTTCCTTTTCAGCTTCCAACACTTTCCTTTAGTTATATTATTCTATATGAATATTCCATATTAAATAAATTGAAAGAAGTAGTGAAACAGATTAAATTAAGCTACGGTTTTACTAACATCTGACTCCCCACAGGTGCCCCCCTTTGATCGACTCTCTGGGCAATACAGCGCACTTATAGCTAGCTGAGACTAAGTTTTGACAAACATTTGGAATGGCTGCATCTGTTCATAGCTGGCATTTAATTAAACTGCATAACTGTGACATTTCTAATCAGAATCCAAGTTACCTGGAATCTGCTTACTGTAAAAAAAAACTATTAATAGTTTAATTCATTACTCGAAAGAACAAAAACAAAAAACAAAAAAAAAGCTATACCTTCAAGGAACCGACTTTGAGATTTCTGGTTCCCACAGCAGGCATAATGATTATATATAGACTACAGCTGGAACTAAACGTTGCATAGGATTCAACATCATAGTATTAGACTTCCAAAGGGTCTTTGATCACTTATGGAGTATGGAGTTGCTATGTTTTCTCTGGCTTCTACAACTCTTGTACTGAGGTAATATGTTGTATGTGGCCCATAGCCATTTTATTCTGTGATTATTTATCTCACTATCATTTTAGACACACCATCAACAGTAGACAAGCTGCCAGTCCTTTGTGTAATCCTCACGACCACTATTTTCTTCACCAAGCTAAAACCATGCCTCTATTTTAGGAATCGTTATTATCATTTTATTAAAAGTGGAGCCAGTTTTAAGAACCATATAAGCTACAGTTCTTCAGATTTTCCCTTCAAAATGTGTTCAAAATGTGTTTTCCCATAGATACCTGCTGTTGGCAAAACATGATGTTTTACACAGACTGCTCCTGTCAAAGGACTGTTTTAGCCCATTATCTCCAAATGTGGTACAGTAAGTGACTCTAAATACAATGATGTTTAGATGTAACAAAATGCAGTTCCTACAGTATATATCTTTTTAGCCACCTAAGTGCCTGTATTGTTTGATCAATTCAATCTACTTGCATTTTGGCAACTGGTGACTCACTTGAAATCCAGCAGGTTTTATTAACAGCCGGACCCTGAGATGCACCAGGTTGAATTAGTCCATTAATGCAACACTGGGCTATTTCCTCCTTGGCAAAGCATAAGTATGCTGTAGTTATTCCTCATTACATGATTAACAAGTTCAATCTTTTTATTGTTTTCCCAAAACTGTCTAGAACTGGATGATTGTGTTTTCTGGTTTATGTTCCCACTCTCTCTCTCTCATCCTATCGTTAATCCTGCATCAGGAGGGTCCGCTTGTCAGCACGCCTGTCTCCATTTGATGGTTTGAACTAAATCTTTGAGCTGACATTGCCATTAAATGTGACCGAGAATACTCCAACCGGCACAGCTCTCCGCCTGCCATGGTGGGGGGGGAAGGAGAATAAATTAATGTAGCCAATTCATAGAGGGGGATTATTAGGAGGCAGGGGAAATTTGGCCAGGACAGCAGGGTTACACCCCTACTCTTCTCGAGAGACACCCTGGGATTTTTAATGACCACAGAGAGTCAGGACCTCAGTTTTACATCTCACCTGAATGACGGCGCTTGTTTTTACAGTATAGTGTCCCCGTCACTATACTGGGGCATTAGGACCAACATGGACCGCAGGGTGAGCACCCCCTGCTGGCCTCACTAACACATCTCCCAGCAGCAACCTTAGTTTTTCCCCAGGAGGTCTCCCATCCAGGTACTAACCAGGCTCACACCTGCTTAGCTTCAGTGGGTTGCTAATTGTAAGTTGAAGGGAGACATGGCTGCTGGTAGTTTATGTTCCCACTAACTAGTGAATTAAAAAAACAGGAATTGTTAGATATAACAGACCTCTCTTCAGCTGTAGACTGTTACGCTGCAACTGCTGTCAGATAGAGTGCCACTGTGATGATCAGCTGAGGTCCAAGCGCAGATCTCAGATCAGGGTGCTGCTTCGGGTTTTTCCAGTTTGGCAGAGAGTGGCTGTGAGGGTGTTAAAGCAGAGAGATGGTGCAGGCAGATAGTGAGACTAAGATTGCTCCAGTGGCAGAAAGGCTGCCTGTAAGCTGCAGCAAGAGTGCTTGAGCAAAAATAGTCTGAGTGGAAAGGGCGTGAGAGAGCTGTGGGATTGAAGGAAGTACATGAGCTGCAGCCTCAGATGAGACAGCTGCTGGGAAAAAAATTGAGGATGACAGCTGAACTGGCGGAGACTTTGAAAGAGCAAACTCTGCCGATACATTAGGTGTGATAGACAGGAGAATAGTGAGTGAATTGTCTCCGTACACAGATGGCTTGTAGCTCAATGTTTGAACACTGACACACCAGAGTGAGATGCCCTAAATAGACAGCTATATCAGCAGATTAGAGATAGGATCACTTTATTGGCCATATATAGTTTCTTGCATTAGGAATCCGTCTTTGCACATACCCCAGCATTGCTTTCCATGAGACACACAGACAGGGAGAGAAGCTTGGGGTCAGAGCACAGGGTCAGCCATTGTACAGCACCCATGGAGCAGCTGGGGTAAGGGCCTTGCTCAGGGGCCCAGCAGAGTAGGATTCCTCTGCCAGCCTTGGGATTTGAACCAGCAACCTTCTAGTTACAGGCTGAGATCCTTAGCCATAGAGCCACTGCTCTGCCCTAATTAGGACCTTGATTGACTGCCAGATTGGAAGATATTAAAACTGATTGGGAGATGTCCTGAGCTCATTTGCATAGGCTTGGAGGAAGGCTGAGAGCGCGTGTGAATGTTTGGGTCATCCCCAGGGATATGGCCAGACGGGAACCAGTCCCAGCACAGGTTTGACAGAGATAGTCATTCCCACCTGTGTGTGTTAATTGTACACATTTCATGTGATTGGTTAGAAAGGAGGGTAATCAAGTTGAAGCAAGAGTGCTTAAAGTTCTGTAGGCTGAAATTGTTTGAAAAGCTATATTTCAAAAAGGGGAATTCTGGGAATTCACAGTCCATGGTTGCCCATGGGAGACAGTAACAATCAGCACACAATCATTTAATTAACCAAACCCAGTTCTCCCTATAAATCCCCAAAATGCCACTGGAAAGGTGCTCTGTCATTGAGCTTCCTGAGCCAGTGTTGCTCTCAGAGACATGTAAGCTTGCGGACTTGAAACCCTGGACTCTGAGATTCAAGACTCATGACCTGAAATCTGCGTGCATGTTGATCGGCCACCTCCTTTCCAACGGCGTCTTTCCCTCCCTGTTCCTGTCTCCAGTTCCTATCAATTTTCTCTTCGTCAGCCATTACTGTCTTCATTCCCCAGTTCGCCACAACTCCAGCTTCTGGAAAAACAGCTCTCCAGATTTTGGATTCCCTGCCTGTCTTCGAGACGCAGATGTCAGCAAAAGCAAGTTGCATGATAACAATACTCAACTTTGGACTTCAGCTGTACCAAAAGCAAGCAATAATGAACATGATGTGTGAACTCCAAGACCATTCATATATTTACCTTTCATGTTTCATTTACCCTTCAAGTCTGAGAATGCTGAGTCTTTTTAAATGACTTTTGAATCTTTAAGCTTTGCTTTTTGTGTTTTGCATCTTCAAGCGTGAGCAGTTTACTAACTATACCAGAGACTAGATCATTACTATAAATTAGGAAGAGCAGTGTTCCTAGACCATATATATTGCTACAGCTATTGTGTCAACGCAAGCAGTAGTCTGGGTTTCAAAGCAAGCAGAAACAATGGATAAAAATCTGTTTAACTTACTTAAATAACTTCTTAGTAAATCATGTCATCAACAGTCCAGGAGCACAGAATAAAAGACAAGTTGGCAGAAGCAGAAACACAGAGAATCAGAATAAGAAAGAGGAAGAAACAGAGAGAAGGAAAACTAGACAAAGGAGAAGAAACATACCAGATAAGAGGACCTTCTTCAAATTCACCTTAAAGACCAGATTCTAGCTAAACATTTGAACCTTTTTAAGACAGACTGTCATTTTGTTATTTTAGGAAACTGATTTCCTTTATGAAGAACCCCCAGACTAAAACATTCTCTCACTGTTAGTGTGAGGGGATCACACCCCAGTTCAATGGGGTGGCTGTAGAAATGGTTCTAATGATTTAATGTGGTCCCAGTATGTAACTGGGGCTACAAAGAAAGTGCCTTTACTTCCTCAGGCAGTTGAAAATATTTGGTCTATCTTCAAATGTCCTTATCACATTTTACGGGTGCGCTATTGATAGTGTGCTCATGTGTGGTGGTACAGTGTGGTTTGGCAGCAGCTCGCCGTCTGACCAGAAGGCATTACAGGGTGTGATCAGGTCAGCCCAGTCCATCGTTGGAGTACAGCCCCCCTTCATTGTGGACATTTTTACAACTCACTGTCTCAGGAAGACGGGGATTGCTAAGGATCAAAATCACCTTGGGTTCTCACTTTTCTCTTCCCTGCCATCTGGTAAACTTAATAGGAGCACAGAGGTACACACTGCACCTGTCAGATTACTGAACTCTACCTCTTCCAGTGACTGACAATGATGGTGTTTTTTTCAGACTGCTTGTGCTGACCTGTATTTTAGCTATATGTTATTTTAACTTCATTGTTGTTGCTCCTGCTGTTCTGTGTTTATGGTTTTGGTGTTTCCTAATGTCTCTGTATTGGAGCATACATGGAAACAAGCATTTCAGTTGCACTTATGCATATGACAAATAAACTGAACTGGATATATTTTTAGAATAGGGAGATAGATTCCCTTTCACAATCGGAGCACCTGCATTTGTAGGAAGAGAGATTTAGCTCTGGAGAGTGTTTTATTTGTACCAATATTTATTATACAGTATAGATATGATAGCTATGATGTATTTGCTAAGTAGATGTGAAAGTAGAAAAAAGCCATAACCAAGAAAGTGTGCTCTACTAGAGAAATCATTTGTCTTTTATAAAACTTTAAATCCTGTAAGTGATAAAGAAAATAACTAGGAACAAGTAATAGGTTTATTCCATGCTGAAAAAAAGAAGAAAGAGAACACAACGTTTCGGCCGTGGAGCCTTCTTCAACAAGGCATAACTATTAATATTTCAAGTGTTTCACATTTTCAGATTTAAACAAAATTCAGAATACGACATACTGTTATTTTCCTGCATAAGTTAAACCTTACTTCATAGTGAAATGTTTTATAGGTACTGTATTTTAGATGGTGAAAATTGTTTTTATGTACAGAAAACAGGTGCTTTCATCTGATTTTCTCAGAATAAGTCCTTTGCTGTTTAATGTTTTAAAAGAATATTGTAAAAATAATGTTTTACTTAGGTACAGGAAAACAAATGGAGCATTATCACTGTCTCCTGTCCACATGAGACATGTTTTACTATTTTTTCAAACCAGTGGTTACAGGGTGGTTTCTCTGTGTCTTGCAGTATTTCTCTCTGGTTCTGAATTTTATTGTGATCAGAAATATCAGGGTTTGGGGTTCTTCTGAAGCTGCTTGTGATCTCGCCTCATAATTAAAATGAGACTGTGGTTGAAAATATGAAAAAGTGTGTTAAGGAAAATGATGCCCATATTGTTTTTCTAATTCTGCTTGAATTATCCAAAACCTGGGTTAATTTCTGCTGTGCAAATGATTATTTTGTTTCTGACTGCATGGAAAATAGCGTAACGCCCGCAGGGTTCGGTATGGAATGGAGAAGGCATAGGACTCAGAAGAAGGGGTTGAACAACGCATTTATTAACCAGAACCGGGGAAAGGTAGACACACAGGGACAGGGGGGTTACAGTGCTGCATCTGCACTAACACAGACACGGGAGGGAAGAGGCCACCTCGCAGTTCCCCCGAGTCCAAAATAATAAAAATTCAATTGTGGAAAAAGGTATGCCTGTCCCGGTATAGACACAAGACAGGACAAGCTAAAAGCTAAAAGAAAAAGGGCTTCGCACTCAAGTACAATCCACTCCCACAGCTGCAGCTCTTCTTTGATTAGTGCGTGCAGCAGTGATTCCAAAGCCAAGGCGTCGCCCTTCCTCCTGGGCTCTGCCTCCACACCGAACATGCCCCTCACGTGTCATGCCACAATGACTATAATGCACTATAGTGCACTTTTTACACAGCGAATCATTAATCATACCTTGTGCTCAAAGGGTGTCTTGGACATTTTTTAGCATGATCTGGTAACTTTGGGGGCCTCAGACATTCTGGAGCAGGGGTCCCACTGAACTATACCCTACAGTTCTTCTGACTTCTTAAATGAGCAAATGATCAGAATGTATAGTAGTTATACAAGAAACTACTGTAAATGGTTTTCCATCATATTCCTGTGATGTCTATATCTGTTACTGCTGTTGTTTGTTCAATAATTTTACCAAGTGAGTTTAGGTCCAAGTGAGATCTATCTTGAAAATCCATGTTGACAATACCCTTGAATCCTACTGCCATGCAGATGACCCTGTAGTTTATATCTAATTATTTGTATAACCTCACATGAATTTGAAATAAGATTTATATCTGTAATCCCTCTGATTGGATTCAGTTTTGGTTATGCCACCATCTTTAGGAATGGGGACTATTAGTATTAATAGTTATTTTAGTCCCTGCTAAACACTTCACAGAAACTTCTCTTCACTTCACATCCATTAACATCCATTAACGTTTCATTACCTAAAAGTACAGTACCTTACCAAAGTATTCATCCCCTATGATGACATTCCATTTTGCTGAATTACAATAATGTAGATGCATTTGAAAAACAATGCAAACATTTTGATTGCTCGCCCAATCAACAAATTTTAGTTCTCAATTTTCTTTGGTGACATCTAACTTTTCTCCTGCAATAGAGTTTAGTCTGATCATTCACATTTTGATTAAAATATTCAGTTACAGAATTTGTAAATAAATTCCGTTTGTAACGGAAATTACAAAAGTATCCTATCTTTGTTGCAGAAACAATGCATATTGTTTCTGGGGTAATGTCTTTTACCCCATTATTAAAGGCTTTTCTAATATGCTTTTTAAAATATATAAAAGTGAATCCTTTTTTTGTGCTTTTTCTGTAAGAAAAGAATGGTGGAAGCTATATAAAATGTGGCTAAATTTCCAAAATGTAAAATATTAAACAAATATTGCAAAACACTACAAAACCATGTATTTGGTAGAGTGGTAACCTCTGAAGCAGCCCAGCATGACGCTGCAAAGGTCTGGGGATTAAATATTTTTAGGTATCCAATAGATAAGGTTGGGTAAGCTTTGCCAATGAGTCATTCCCTGAATCGCTTTATGAGCACAAGCCAGATTCTACGCCTGCTAGAAGGGTCATTCTGGAAGTCTCAGAGTTATTTAGGGAGAAAATTATACATTTGTATCTGCTTGGAAAGTTAATATTGTTAATTTGTTAGTATTGTTAATATTGTTTGAGATAAAGACACGCTACTTGTAGACTAAAGCTAAAGAATTCAATTACATCGATGTATAGATTCAGCAAATCAGACACCAATTAATATCAGGAATAAATGAAAGAAGTTCAAATACTTACAAGACGAAGAATCTCAGTATATGCTTTTTTAGGATGGAGAAGTGTAAATGCTGGTCTTCTAAAAGCTTTCTGGTACTTCTGGAGTTAATATAGTGTAGTTTGTGGAAGAGGAGGAGCTTAACCTGTGTGTTTTATTGCATACTTTACATCATATGATTGAAGTAAAAAACACCAAAAATACAAATACAGCTGCATTAATATCGCTTTATGGAAATAAATACAATTAAATTAAAAAATACTGATTTGTTTTATAATATTAAAATAGACCCCAAAACACAAGGCTTCTTACATTATGCTCACTACACTTCAACTTTTATTTTATCTGTGCTGTTGTTAAATCATTAAATGTTTCAATATATTATGATGGTGTTGATAATTGTGACATGTTGGGGAAGATGTCCTGGGTATATTTATAAAACTAATTTTAGATCTGTTTCATATTCTTTTTCACATCATTGAAAGAAAATAAAGATAAAATGACTTCATATGTTTTTACATATGTTGATTACTTTTGAATGTAAACTGCATTTATTACCTCAGACATGCTTTTACTCCAGCTATATATAAATATTTACACTAGTATGTTGCAAATGAAACATCTACAGATGCAGCCATTCAAAATGAGTGAGGTATTTCGCGGCATACCCCGGTGGGCGTCGCAGTATCACGCGGTATGACGCAGTTAACGTGGTGTCACGTGGTTAACTATCCGGCGTCGCCTTGTAAAACCGCCAGGGGGAGCTTAACCTCTCATGTACAGCATTTGAGCCTTTAATTTTGAACTGTGTATTACAGCATGTTAATCATCAGTCATTAAAATGTTGGTATATTTTATGAAAGCAAGATTGCTCAGTTGGACAAAAGTACACAACCTACCTTTATCAGAAATATTTATGCATCAAAGCCTTTACTGAAGATATTACTAATAGTATTAATAATGGATGACTTTGGACAAGCTGTATACTCAAAGTATAATTTCTTTAGCACATTTGTACAAGCACTTGGAATCTGTCCAAGCCTTTGTCAGGCATTTTGTTTTACTTCAACGGGCATAAAAACTTCCTTGCTTTTAACAGGGCGTTTCATAATTTCTAACTACGAAAATGATTTAAAATGTGACACCTATCATTCAACTAGAGCTTAAAATATCACAAGGATCCTCAAGAGCACAGCAAAGAGTGTACTAAAAGACACTTCTATTTATCAACGCTTTCTTTTCCGTATACCAGATTTTATGGAACCACTTCAGAGGGGTGTCAGCCAGTCAGATTCCAGGAATCAGCACTTTAAAGGAAAAATACACACCAGTATTCCATTTCTCCCTAACGATTTTAAGCATCGAAGTATTTAACTAGCATGTGAAATAGCGTGTGAAAAAGTGGTAGTTTTAAGCTTTTCTGCTAATATAATATGGAGTCGCGTATCTAAAGAATTTAATAACGGTATTCGTGTGCTGCGACAGGGCTGTGTAGGGCTGTTTCGCCTGCCTGTTCATGCGAGCTGTCTTGTAGCCGACTGGTCTAGGTGTGTGACTACCAGCTGGCAGGTTGTGTGTTTGAATCCAGCTGGTGCTAGACTTTTCTTTTAACAAACATTTCTTCGAAAAAATAGAATAGCGATATTATGGACAATCAATTGACTTTTATATTTCAAAATATCGCAACATGATCGATATTTGCGATATTTTGAACATATCTTCCCTTCTGACAGTGGTTCCTGCTTCTATTGTGTGTGTGTGTGCAACAGAGTAAATTTTTATAGAGAAATGGAGGCTGGACAGTATGCGTTACAATATAAACATTTATATTGATTTAAATCGTGTTCTGATTTAAATCGCAAACGCGTGTTTAATTATATGTGTTTTTTAATCATAATCAGGCTAATGCAACATAAATTGATACAGTATCTTTGTCTTCTAAGTATCTTAATAAACTTTCAGCATAGCTTTCTACCCGTCAAGATTTATATTTCTTGGGATTTTGGGATCAAATGTGGAAGGATTAGATTATAATCGTTTTTATTTGTCAAATACGTGATTGTATTTCTGAATGTTATGTGACACCTACAGTAGTTCACTGCTTTAAATACATCGAATTAAGAAAGTTATGTGTAGCACTTTAGAACTTTTTTCTGAACCAGGGAAAATCTGATCATGTTTCTCTATAACAATAATAAAAAACTTTATTTTACATATCGCCTTTAAAAGTGGCATCTCAAAGCAGTACAGTAGATCGAAAAACAGTTAAAAGGGACCAAATTAAATACCAGACAATCGCAAACGCGTTTTCAATAAAATTATTTTATTCATTCAGCAGTTTGTGAGAGGGACATCCAGCAGGGAGAGACACACACACCGGTTTTCATTGACAAAATTGTTTTTTTTCAATTCCTCTTGTCTAACAGGAATGTTTTGTTTGTGGACAGACTGTTAGACAAGAGGAAAAGACCGCCTCCTCCTACGAAGCATTAATCGCGTGTCTAAGGAAAATTGCAGTATACCTTTGTTCATGCACATCATTATACAGTACAGTATCTCAATTTGTATTTCGATAAAAAAAAATCGTTTGCCCAGCCACTACTGTTGTTATTGTTTTTATCCTGTAAAGCGTTTCCTTTTTCTGCGTTTTCCATTTCCTTTTTCTGATCACTCGCTTTCTGGATACACATCTCACCTGTCCTGTTCTTTGTTTTCCTGGTTTGCTGATTATGCCTGCTGCGGTCCACTCCTACCCTCACACCTAAAGAATACTATTTTAAATTTCTTGGCGCAGTTCATTAACCCTTGTATGTGCTGTCCGCGCCGAAAATGCAATTAAAAAAAAGTCAAAAAACGCGCTCAAAATACAATTTATAGTTTAAGAAGATACACTCCACAGGCAAATTTAATCCGGTGGCGCTGTGTGTTAGTTTCCTGACTCCCATTATTTAAACTGCGACACTGATCATTCATCTCTAAATAAACTTTATTTTATATAGCGTTTTAAGCGAATAGGTAATTAGATTGCTCATAAACCTAATTGCTTTTTCTACATAAACACAGCGTGATTGCTCTCTGAAAATGCTTTTCCTTTATTTTTAAAGTAGGCTCAGATTTCAACTATAGATCGTATTATTATAAACTTTCTTGGAAAAATGTATTTTATGTAAACCATGTTTGCTATTAATTCATTTAGGGCTAAAATACGTTCATTGTCTTCCAATCGAGTCGAGTTGACATTGGAAGCCTGCCACAGCCGGACTGTTAAACCAACGCATTAGCACGTCAAAGCCCGTATTGGTATTGAGCCAGTATTGTCTTTAGTATTCCCCCCCTCTCCCCTCAATTCAATTCAATTCAAGGTGTTTTATTTGCATGACAGATGGGTACAAGCAGTGTTGGGTATGTATATTGTAATGCTTACGGCAGACAGGCACTGTGTAAGAGCCAGCGCACCAGAGCAGCGCACCGAGGGAGCGTCTGCATTTATAACTTAGTTTTTAAAATTAGTCAAGCAATATGAAGCATCTCCTTTTACGTTTAAGTCCCTTAAATACATTGAGCACAGCTTTCTCACCACTTAAGATTGCTTTTGATACCATCCTTACACAAAGCAGAAGGGAGATCTTAGTGCCTGAGCATAAAAAGAATAGGAGCATACTGCAACGCGTGTGAAGTCCATAAACGATATTAATTTTGGAACTTAAACATACAGTATATGGCTGGTCTCGGTACTTTAAAGAAAACATACACACCAGTTTTCCATTTCTCCCTAAACATTTTAAGCATCGAAGTCTTTAACTAACGCGATACCGGAGTCAACAAGCATACTTTTAGAATTTGATTAAAAGGGAATATAATATGGAATCGCGTATCTCAAGAAATTAATAACGATATAATTATATTCATGTTGCAAAAGAACTGCAACGGACATAAAAACTCCCTTGCTTTTAACAGAGCGTTCCATAATTTCTAACTACGAAAATGCCAGGTGAAAGGATTTGTAAACATATTTTGTTAAAGCAAGTCAGTTTCCGCAACACATAAAAGACATTTTTCCAAGAAAGTTTAGCCTTTGTCACTAATGAAACCACTAAATAAAGACATAAATATAGAAATCTTAAGATTTGTTTTATTTAATGTTGGTAGCAGGATGAACTGTCAGAGTGTATATTTTGTCGCAGAGTTGCTGCAAGATGTTAACAGTGAAAAAGGTATTTAGAAATGAGTTATTTCAAGATGAAAATTTTCAGAATAATTGCAAATCTAGCAGGATAGAGAAAGCACAGAAAACTGGCAGTTAGATTGATCAGATTAGTATGAAAAGTCATTTAGCAAAGGGAATGAGAAGAGTGACAAACTAGTATACTTTAGATCTTTTTAAATCTGATCATGTTTCCCTATAACAATAATAAAAAACTTTATTTGATATATCACCATTAAAGGTGGCATCTCAAAGCAATACAGTAGATGTAAAAACAGATGAAAGGACCACAGATTACAAAGTAAATGCATATAAGAAAGACAAGCAGTTAGAGGTGCTACCAAAATTAGAAAATGAAGCAGATACAGACACTAAGTCTTCTGAAAAGAAAGGTTCTGAGGTTAGATTTAAACTGGCCCTGGTGTGTGTGTGTTTGTGTCTGTCTGTCCTGTGATGGACTGGCACTATGTCCAGGGTGTATTCTGCCTTGTGTCCGTCGCTTACTGGGATAGGCTCCAAATCCTCTGTACTGGATAAAGAGATTAGAAATGGATGGAAGTAAAGGCACTGTGTGGATGGAACTATACACAGTGTTAGAAACCCACTAAGAAATGGCAGCATCTCACTGAGAATAAAACATTTTATAGGGCTGGCTTAAGGAAACAGCCTTTCCACCTCTCTTGCACATCAGTATCCATACCTAGTTATTTAAACAAATTGCCTCTAATTATAAACATCTTAATATGCTGGCTCTGTGGATCCGCATCAGCTATGTTTGCCCATTCCTTCAATTCATGTGCATCCAACACACAGTTCAAAGCTAGCAACTACACAAAATCTAAAATATGAGCTCTACTTGCCACTTACAATACCAACAGTACCAGCTAACTTTAGTAGTGACATTTTCATGGATCTTTTTAACAATAAAATTTACAACATCAGACTTCAGACACAATTAAACAGGGCTCAAAAAAGTCTGGTACAAACATTTTCAGCATGGAATAAACCTTTACTTTAATGGTATAAACCTTAAATGGATTCATATTCTCAATAAGATTTGGTGCTCAGTAACATGACTTAGAAAATGACAGAAGACATACGTATCATGCTTATCCTTCTATTTTTCATAATCGTAAACTCCTTAAGGCAGTTACATTTTCTCTGTTCTGACCTGGAGTTACAGAGAAATTTAAATTCTAATAAGAGATTTGTAATGAGGAAAGTCATACCAATCACTCATACCAGGATTTGCAATCACAATACAAATACTTTCTTTCTGTATGTGTTTATTTTGCAGTTTGAGTCTATGGCATTCCTTTGGGGGTCTATACTCCAAGGCATGACTTTTTTATGGGAACATGACATTTTTTTAAAGTCTTTTAATGCAAGCTTCATATAAACCCTTAGCAGTGGTTACTGTCTGGAGCAGGTACTTGAATGGCACAGATTCATTGAAATGATTCAATTTCTTTTGAAAATATTTGGGATAATACATATTCCAGAAATCACAGCCGTTGAATTATCCAGAAATTAATTTCTCTCAGGGTGTATTTAACCCCTCATGGATGGCATTGTATGAAATGAGTTTGAAGTTCCCCATTTGCCTCTATTATGAGATGCTGTGGACACTATTTTATACATTTTAGGAGTGTCCATAGGAAGGTATGTTCTAGAAAAAGTGAACTTCTGTTTTGCCATTATTTTTAATAGGGGCGTTACATGTTTACACTTGGTGCTCCTACTAGAGGAGAGGATATGATTAATCTAGGCTTATCACAGAAACTGAAACACATCTGGTTGGTGAGTCTACTGTGGGTAAAATGTTACTGGTACCGCATGTTGTAAAGCTCGGTATTTTCTCTCTTGGCCTGACTTTTTTTAATGTCTGAGTGTTAGAATCCATGTTGTTGCTGGTAAGGGAATGGTAGGTGCTGTGATTGACACAGTCAAAGCCTTGTACAGAGATACCATTGTAGCTGTTTGACAGTATTTTAGATGCCCTTAGTTAAAAGCATGGGAGGAAGTACTGCCAAGGGAAGGGGGGGGAGCAAGGATTTTTTCTTTGAGTTTGTGAGGTTATTTTTTGTTATATTGTGTTTCAGAAAGCAAGAAAATAAGATTTACTGTATGATAAAAAGAGAAAGAGCTGGAGTAGATCCTCAGATCAGTTTGCTACCAGCAATCAAACAAAAAAATGGAAAGAATTGTCTCCTCCTGATTGGAACCTTTCTTACTGTCTTATTATAATTTATCAGGCTACCTTTTAATTTCCACCGAGAGAAGGAAGTCACTTGTCATGCAGCTATTTTATTCTTCATTGCACAATATGCTCTAAGTTAGCAAATGAAACATGAAATCAATCAAGAATACGATTAACATGAATGTATAAACATCCAAACTATACTTTATCACATTTAATTATTGGGTTAGCTTTTTATTGAGCCAAAATGTTATAAATGTGTGAACGTCTGTAAAATGGAAATATTTATATTTTTCTCTTTTCTGTTACCTGCCTGACAGCATTTTGTATCCCATTCTGTATATTACTGGAAAATATTAGACCCAACCTAAAGAATTCATGGGGGTAGTGGGACACAGTACTGCAAAGAGTCTCCTAAAGGGACAGAGCTATTAGTACTTATGTGTTTGAGTCTGGAGAATATAGTAAACTCTAAACATTAAGGGAATGCATGGAATCGGAAAATATAAATTGCATAGTACACAAGACTTAACTGGTTTTATTCTAGGAAAGCAGACAAGACTGACTCATGGGACTCAGAGGATCCAAGGCTAGACTGAGTATAATAGGCTTCGGGCTTCTATTGTGACATCTACTGTAAATTACAAAAATGTTAAAAGTAAACAAAATAAAGTAACTAAAATGTGGTCTGAAATCACCCCTTTTACTTCACTGGTGTCAGATATGAAAGGCAATAGTCTCCCGTTCTGTCTGCTGTGTGTTGCAGCAGAGGGACTCCCTGCAGCTGAAAGGGGCAGAGTAACTTGCATGCCCTCTAGTACAGTTTACACATGCACGACTTTAAAAGCTAGCAAGACAGGTTTCGATTCACATTAGCTGGCGAGCCTTGTTAAAAAAACGAATGATAATGTAACATGCCACTGTTCATGAACAAAGTTATACTGAGATTTCCTAAGATACGCGATTAAAAAATAAATAAATAAAAATTTGAATCTCCTGCGGAACACATTCCATAAGAATCAGCGGTTTTACAGTATATATCGCCTTTAAAGGTGGCTTCTCAAAACGCTTTACGGGATAAAAACAACCAGAACAGCAGCAACAACAATATTGTATTTCGTTGCATTTTAAAAACCAAGTAATAACTTAACTATACAGTACGTGCAAACGTTTCGTATGTTGCTGTCGTGAATGCCTGCGTACCCATAAGTATCTTATTTGCCTTGAGTCTGTCTACAGTATCTCTGTCCCACTATCCCCCTCTCTCCCTCAATTCAATTCAATTCAAGGTGTTTTATTTGCATGACAGATGGGTACAATTCTTGTTGGGAATGTATACTTTGATATTTACACCCGGCGCGGCACCGAGGGAGCGTCTGCATTTATAACTTGGTTTTTAAAATTAGTCAAGCAATATGAAGCATCTCCTTTAACTTTTAAGTCCCTTAAATACATTGAGCACAGCTTTCTCACCATCCTTACACAAAGCAGAAACTGTCCGATGACTCACAGTACAAGTGGAAAGATTACAGATTTTAATCATCTTTAATTTTGTCTTTAATTTTGCCTGTGGAGTGTATCTTATTAAGCTATAAATTGTATTTTGAGCGCGTTTTTTGACTTTTTTTTAATTGCATTTTCAGCGCGGACAGCACATACAAGGGTTAATGAACTGCGCCAAGAAATTTAAAATAGTATTCTTTAGGTGTGAGGGTAGGAGTGGACCGCAGCAGGCATAATCAGCAAACCAGGAAAACAAAGAACAGGACAGGTGAGATATGTATCCAGAAAGCGAGTGATCAGAAAAAGGAAATGGAAAACGCAGAAAAAGGAAACGCTTTACAGGATAAAAACAATAACAACAGTAGTGGCTGGGCAAATGATTTTTTTTATCGAAATACAAATTGAGATACTGTACTGTATAATGATGTGCATGAACAAAGGTATACTGCAATTTTCCTTAGATACGCGATTAATGCTTCGTAGGAGGAGGCGGTCTTTTCCTCTTGTCTAACAGTCTGTCCACAAACAAAACATTCCTGTTAGACAAGAGGAATTGAAAAAAAACAATTTTGTCAATGAAAACCGGTGTGTGTGTCTCTCCCTGCTGGATGTCCCTCTCACAAACTGCTGAATGAATAAAATAATTTTATTGAAAACGCGTTTGCGATTGTCTGGTATTTAATTTGGTCCCTTTTAACTGTTTTTCGATCTACTGTATTGCTTTGAGATGCCACTTTTAAAGGCGATATGTAAAATAAAGTTTTTTATTATTGTTATAGAGAAACATGATCAGATTTTCCCTGGTTCAGAAAAAAGATCTAAAGTGCTACACATAACTTTCTTAATTCGATGTATTTAAAGCAGTGAACTACTGTAGGTGTCACATAACATTCAGAAATACAATCACGTATTTGACAAATAAAAACGATTATAATCTAATCCTTCCACATTTGATCCCAAAATCCCAAGAAATATAAATCTTGACGGGTAGAAAGCTATGCTGAAAGTTTATTAAGATACTTAGAAGACAAAGATACTGTATCAATTTATGTTGCATTAGCCTGATTATGATTAAAAAACACATATAATTAAACACGCGTTTGCGATTTAAATCAGAACACGATTTAAATCATTATAAATGTTTATATTGTAACGCATACTGTCCAGCCTCCATTTCTCTATAAAAATTTACTCTGTTGCACACACACACAATAGAAGCAGGAACCACTGTCAGAAGGGAAGATATGTTCAAAATATCGCAAATATCGATCATGTTGCGATATTTTGAAATATAAAAGTCAATTGATTGTCCATAATATCGCTATTCTATTTTTTCGAAGAAATGTTTGTTAAAAGAAAAGTCTAGCACCAGCTGGATTCAAACACACAACCTGCCAGCTGGTAGAGACACACATAGACCAGTCAGCTACAAGACAGCTCGCATGAACAGGCAGGCGAAACAGCCCTACACAGCCCTGTCGCAGCACACGAATACCGTTATTAAATTCTTTAGATACGCGATTCCATATTATATTAGCAGAAAAGCTTAAAACTACCACTTTTTCACACGCTATTTCACATGCTAGTTAAATACTTCGATGCTTAAAATGTTTAGGGAGAAATGGAATACTGGTGTGTATGTTTTCTTTAAAGTACCAAGACCAGCTATATACTGTATGTTTATGTTCCAAAATTAATATCGTTTATGGCCTTCACACGCGTTACAGTATGCTCCTATTCTTTTTATGCTCAGCTACTAAGATTTCCCTTCAGTGGTAAAATTCAATATCTACAACGGGCACAGCAAAGACGTTTACTGTACTGTAAGTCTTTCTACGACAGACCAACGGACCACGAGTGCCCCTGTTGGTCAACCAATCACGTACTGCGGTGCCACGCGTCATCTTGCGTCACACTGAGCGACGCCACCTGCGGTATGTGTCTGTAACGCGCACTTTGAATGGCTGCATCTGTAGAATAAAAGACATTCTCCTCAAGTCAGGAAAAGATTTTTGCCAAAAAAATAACAACTGTTTCCAAAAGCAAAACAATAAAAGCAGGAGTAAACTGTTTATGAGATAATGGAGGTGCAAAACAGGACATGATCAATATGGTAAATTATTATGTCACACAGACATCTATGGTAGAAGACATCAATGGAATGTCCCATATTATAAAACAAACTCCGTTAGTGTTGTAGAATTATAGCCAAACTGCTACTGAGTTTATAATAACTGAAAAACAATAATTCATCAGGGTTTGATAGTATTTTCTTAGTGGTATCATTTCTGATAGTTATATTTCCATGACATACTTACAGAAATGAGGGATACTATTCATAAACCCTTAGCTAGGTTATTTTCATTCTCACTTAGAAATGGATGGAATTTGCACGTAACCATAAGAATTGCAGATTTGTAAATGCTGATCAGTCTTGCGACTGTTAAAAATTTGGAAAAAAACAGGTAAATAAAAATATTTCTTAGAAGTAGCCAATATGAATTTGGAAAAGGAGACTTCTGTTTAACTTTAATGTTATTCTTTGAACAAGCAACAAGAATAGAACGAGAACAGGAAAATTAAATCATTTGATGTTATATACTTAGACATCCAGAAAGAATACTGTAGTATGAATTATTTGAAAAACATCCACATGTTTGTCTCACATGAACGAAATAATGCACACAGCTCATGTTTAGATGCTGTAGCTGTATAGTGGATATAAAGCAGGTCTACTGCTGATAAAAGGCTCTTCCGTTCCAGGACTTCTTTGGATCCCTCAACAAATGGATTAAGAAACAACTAATTTGGGTTCTTTATTTAACAGAAAATGAGACCTTGATTCAGTAGGTAAACATATCCTCACCCCTAGGAAATGCAATTCAATGAGAGGGGGACCCCTATTTCAGAAACCAAAAATATGAGTATATGGCACCCCCTTCTTTCTCTTGGCACATCAGTATTCCTAGACCCCCTATTAAAATATTAAACAACAAAATCTATCTTTCGTCTTGATTAAAATCACAATATAATATGAGAGAACAGCACTCCCTATTCTTAAGTAAAAATCTTATTTAAACAGAAATAATTTCAGAGGATTATGTGACAGTGTAACCGTAATGATAAGAATTTCTTACACTTAAAAGCTAAAACAAAGACAGAAACGGCTATAAGTAGACATGACATATTCAAAGTTCACAACAGCACTGCCAAACACACTGCCAGCCCAAAAGGTTTCTTCAGACATGTTGATGAAAAGCATGTGTAACTGAAACTAGGAGGCTCTAATTTATGCAAAATATTTTTGGAGCTAAAAACAAGACAATTTTCCCTCATTTCTTTCCAGAAACAGCTGGATGACGTTTATACCAAATATGAGTAAACTGAGTTTTAATAATGGTTAAAAAAAACCCATTGGTAAAAAATATTAGGGAACATAAAGTCCTTTATAAAATGATTAAAAAACAACCGGATCCAATATATAATATACTGCAAGGACAAATAAATATGATATTGAAAAAGGTCAAGAGAAACAGGAATATTATAGTGGAGGGTTAAATAAAAATAATACAAAATAAAACAGCTCTTTCAGCAGTAAATGGAGCGTTAAGAATGAATTAAAATATATCCAGGACAAAAATGGGAGACTTCTGGACAATGATTGTAAAATGGCTGATTTAGTGTCCATTCTGATGAGGAACAAAGGAAGGAGTTACGAAGGCTGGGGTCAACAACATTCTGGCAGTGGAAAGGAAAAGGTTCTCAGTAAATAACATCAGCAGAAGTGTTCTGGGTTCTAGAAGAATCTGGGTTTCACTGGACATTATGAGAAATTTATCCCCAACTTCAGCACATCTGACAGTAAATTGAGAACTACCATATCCAAAATCTTCAAAGACATTGCCAAAGTCAACACGGTGGCCTTCTTCAGAATAAACAGTGAAACAAGGGACACCCGTGGAGACTGAGTGGAAAAGCATTTAAACCTGAGAACAAAAGGCACTTTTTAAGCTAAGTGACCCTGTCACAATTGTCACATTTGTACCATCTGTTCAAACTATAGATCATAATTCTAAATAAGTATTTTAGGGTTAAAAAAAAAACTGCATCAAAACTGGAGTAAGTTCGCTGATAGAGAAAAGAGGAAATTGTGTTGCATAATCATGAATTGTGCCCACAGCCTTATCTGTACCTCAGCTCGGCTTCACAGGGTTTGCAGACTTTAACTTGAAGCTGTTTACCAACACTGACACCGTAACTGGTTGTTTCTTAACTGTGGTTTTAAAGATCCAAAGATAACTGCTGCTTAGAAAAAGTGAAGTTCCTACATTTTCGTTTCATCTGAGTTTGTAATCATGATACTTTTAACTAGGAATTTGGATTTAGAATATACAAAATCTATGTCAAACTGTGAAACTTAAAATTGCTGATTATGTATAGTAAATTACAAACGTGTAATTACGAGTATCCAAAAAACCCCAACAATAAGCCTCTGAAATACATTGTGACTGACACAAGACATCAAAGAGCCAGCAGCATTCTGTCTATAAAAAATGGTGATGGCCGCATCATGTTATAAGGATAACTTTCCTCAGCAGAGACTGAGAATTTTGTTAGGATTAAGGACAAAATGGGGGGTGGAAAGAACAGGCAACTTCTAAAGAAAAACCTGCTTGGCTCACCCAAAATCTAAAACAATCACCTGAAGCATAAGGACAGATCCACAGGAAAGTGATGAGCATGTTCATTTGAGAAAAGCGATAACATTACTTGGAGACAGAGATCAAAGACTTGATTTGTGGTTTCCTAACTACTCAACTGTAGAAGTAAAAGTTTCTTACAGATTGCATCTTCACACAAAACATACTGTTATGGTGGAAAATGCATGGTTTCCTCATTTATGAAACACATGATTTATGTACACAGTATTAAAAAAAAAACCTTGACCCCTCAGATATTTAATTCCCTTTGTTTTACAAAAATCTAATATCAACATTAAATTAATATGTATTATCTAAACCACAGGCGGCATGACCTCCGAGGAGACCCCCTCATTTACACCTCCTGAAACCCGTGAGTGTTTCCCGGGAAAGGTGGAGGTTCAGCAGAGCCCCTGAAACGCAGGAAGGCTGAGTGCTCTTAAATGGAGATAGAGTTGTATAGAGCTCCAGGGACACTAGCTTGTACTTCCCCATTCTAGCACAGGACTTTAGGATACCGGGAAAGGCAAGAGGACATGAGGTCAAGGCTGTCCTGAATTTGGGCTGTAGTCAGACATGGAGTTAGGAGCACATGGTTTCCATTACTGTGTATTCACAGGGAGGTGAAGTGCTATACCTTGCAGACTGTGACAGGAACAACCAGGGGAATAAACTTAAAAAAGCATGTGTGGTATTCGTATTATGCTACCCAGTGACCCTAGGAAGAGACTAGGTAGGTTTTTTGACTCAATTTACAAAATAAGTCAGTGCAGGATGCATGGCATCTACACAAGGGGAAATAGAGGTCAGGTAACGGGAGGGCCGTCCAGCTGGCATTCTGAATTCTCACTGGAGCCTTTAGTGGAATTTGCTCTAGATCAGTCCTGAAACCCTAAATTGGGTTATCTGAAAAATTAATCATTATAGAAGGACAATGCCGTCTACCCTTTGAGTCTCGGACCTATTCCCAATTTCACGTTTGGAATGGTCTGCTGTGCAGAGTATATAACCACACCAGCAGTGTGCTAATAGGAGCAGTTATTAGTGCGCAGGAGTCACCATCGGCTAGGTTTCTCTGCAGCCCGCTCGATACCAATTGCGGGAGATGTTGGGCTCTGTAAGACATTTTCAGACAGATTATGGCCAGGCTTGTAATCATGCAATCAAAATGGAGGCGGGGAGATAATGTGCCACCTGTCCCCTTGAACCAACAGGAGGGCCGTCAAACAAGATTTGCAGCGAAAGACACCCCCCCCCCCCCAAAACCCAGTAAGTACAGTACTTACTAGTTAAGAAAACTAGGCTTCTCAATGAAATCGCTTTAACATGCTAATGCGTTGGTGTAACAGTCCGGGCGTGGCAAGCTTCTAATGTCTCCCGACTACGGCGAAAGGAACCCTTCTTTCATTGGAAGACAACTAACATATTCTACCCGTACATGAGAATATAATGCTGGCGCGTGGGAGCGGTGGGGTGCTGTACCAGCTGTCAAAAAAAAGTTGTTGTTTTTTTTAAAGTCAATTGAGTGTCCATAATATTGCAGTAAGTGAAAAGTGTCCTGTCCTTTGACAGAACAAGGCTCGCCAGATAATGTGAATTGAAACCTGTTTTTCTAGCTTTTAAAGTCATGCGATGTGTAAGCAGGAACACATCATTATATCTTACATATGAAAAATACATAATATAGCTCCCAAATAAACGCAAACGTGTTTTCAATAAAATGCTTTTATTCACTCATAATCTGACAATTTCAGGAAGACTAAGGAAGGACTAAGGAAATTGTCATCTGTTGTTGAAGCTCTGTGAGCTCGGTGACTTTGAGACCACTTGTTATCCCAAGTTGTTTGAATCGCCACAATTCAAATAGAGAAAAAAGAGCTGACTGACAAGATTTAAGATGTGGCTGTCAATGTTGGATTAAAAAAAACACGTTGCCCGACGTTAGTTGCATTGCTTGAAAAATAATTTTATTTCAAGAGACTGGATAAGTAATTCAAGTGTTTTTTTAACTTCCTGAAAAACAAGTAATAATTTAACAATATGTGCAAACGTTTTATGATATGTCGCTGTTGTGAATGTCTGTGGAGTGAATCTTATTTGCCTGTCCTGGCTGTGCTCTCTTGCTCGCCCTCCCCCCCCCCCTCTCAATTCAATTCAATTCAATTCAAGGTGCTTTATTAGCATGACGGATGGGTACAATCAGTGTTGGGTATTTACTTTGTAATCTGTGGTCCTTTTAACTGTTTTGACACCTACTGTATTGCTTTGAGATGCCACTTTTAAAGGTGATATATAAAATCAACGCTTTAACTTGCTTTAACTCCGCAAGTCTGAGTTCTTGTGTCCGTCCTATCCGAACCCAAAAGTATTACAATATGTATCTTTATAGCAGGTGGTGTACAGCTTTTAAGTATAGATTACACTTTTCTAAAATTTATTTAAAAAATAAAAACGATTACAATCTAATCTTTCACGTTTGATCCCAAGATCCCAAGAAAAATAAATCTAAACGGGGAGAAAGCTATGCTTAAAGTTTATTAAGATACTTATAAAACAAAGATATCAATTTATGTTGCATTTGTCTGATTGTGAATCAAAAAACACATATATTTAAACACGCGTTTGCGATTTAAATCAAAACGCGATTTAAATCAATATAAATGTTTATATTGTAATGCCTAGGTGACTATTCCTGGTTATTAAAATGACTTAAATTCGATCATGTTGTGATATTTAGAAATATAAATTTGGTGCGAGTGAAGTTTTATTTAATCTCTGACCCAGGGAAATGTTTTATTTTTTCAAAGAAATGTTTGTTAAAAAAAAGTCATGGCTCCGGCTGGATTCCGGCTTCTGTTGCGGTACATGAATATAATTATATCGTTATTAATTTCTTTAGTTACGCGATTCCATATTATATTCTCTTTTAATCAAATTCTAAAAGTATGCTTGTTGACTCCGGTGTCACGTTAGTTAAAGACTTCGATGCTTAAAATGTTTAGGGAGAAATGGAATACTGGTGTGTATTTTTTCTTTAAAGTACCGAGACCAGCCATATACTGTATGTTTATGTTCCAAAATTAATATTGTTTATGGCCTTCACACGCGTTACAGTATGCTCCTATTCTTTTTATGCTCAGCTACTAAGATTTCCCTTCAGTGGTAAAATTCCATATAAATCTTCAATACTAAAACGGGCACAGTAAAGACATTTAAAGACCCCGTCGGTCAACCAATCACGTACCGCGGTATTTTGCATCGTGACGCACGAGGCCGTAGCCAATTACCTCCGGTGCGTGTCTGTGCCGCGCACTTTGAATGGCTGCATCTGTACAGTATCCTGCACAGGGAATCCTGCAGCAAGAACATTGCAAACAAGATATAGCAATAAGAATTGAAACTGCCTGAGATAGGTGGTGCATATTATTGTCAACACCCTGCTCACTAGCAGTAACAACACTCAAGACTTACGTGTATTGAAATTGTTTATTGAGTGTTTCAGTCATGGTGAATTTGCTTAACCTGCTCGTGTGAAGCCCGTCTCCTGGCCATAGTGTGAAGAGGCTGGGATCCCCATGCAGAATGGAGGAAGAATGTAAAAGACAGGGAAGTGGCTGAGTTTCTAGCCCTGTCGCAAGCACAGCCTTCACTTGAACCAGTCCTTCCCTTTGCTCTCTGTGGACTGCCTTCGCACCGTCTGGCATCTGGGGTTCACCTCATGCTGCCTCGGCCTCACTTCTAACCCACTTCAAGTGCACCGCACACCCTTTTTCTTTTTCTTTCCTAGGGCTGCCTTACAGGTCCCAGCAGAGCTTCCCAATAAAGGTAAGGAGGTTTTATATAAAATAATTCATCGAATTTATCCAGTAAACACCCTTGTTGTGCAGTGATTTAAAATTAATATACAGTAGGTGATAACTTTTTTGTGAAAGTAGCCCTTAAACTATTCAACATTTATTTTGGTTGTCCTATGGTTAAAACTTTCTGGATTGATTTTCAAACTTATATTTAAAAAGAGGCCAATATTTATATTATTTTTAAATAAATAGATGCTATGATAAATTTCAAAGACTTTGTAAATAATACATAAAATAATTTGTAATTGACTTAATTATCATAGCGGCACGTTATTATATACAGAAAATGAAAGGGCCTGGGAAGAGTCCTACGTTTGAACATTTTAGAATAGATGTAAAGGCATATTTGCAGACTATTTCGAAATGTAAAAACATGAAAGAGGTGTGGATGCTATCTTTATTCACTCAGTTTAAATTTTATTCATAATGTGTATTTTTATTGTAATATGTACCCCTGGTTATGTTTTTTGTTATGTTTTTGTTATGTTATGTTATGTTAAATGTACTCATTTGTACTGTATTTTTTGTTGTTATTGTTCAAATAAAAAGTTCATAAAAGATTCAAAACAACCGAGGAGGAGAGCTATGAAAGAGGAGTTTCTGCAACCGGATATAAACCTCACTGCCGGCTAACGCCACCTGTGAGCTATCTTGTTCGTACATGTGAACTCTGTTAACTGAAAATTTATTTCTACAGATTACTTACAAAGACATAATCGTGTACTTTAATGTCAGTGAAGGATTTCAGAGGAACAAGTGATAAGGTTATTCCATGGTGAAAAGAGAAGTCTTTCAGAGAAGAGAAGGGTTCAGACAGCAATGATCCCTTTATTACTTTTGTACTTCTTGGTTCTAATACTTATTTATTGCTTTGAATTATCTTGTGGACAAGTATTGAAGCTGGGAAGTCCATGACTATGATTCCCCAATGAATTGTTTGGTCTCCAAATCCATTTAAGTAGTAGTAGAGCTCAGGATTGACTCTATCAGCAACTGCATTAGGGTATTCCCCACCACTCGACCCTGAAGCAAAGGTCAGAAAGATCTGTGAGTGATTGCCATACCTTGCCTTTTCTAGGTGGTCCTTCGCTCCTGACTACTTCTGTGGGGTGTGAAAAATTGTTGGCACATGGTAATCATCTGCAATATCTAATGACCAATAGTTAATGCCAACAGAAGCACAGGGATAGTTTTGTATAATAACTATCTTTCCATGTGCTTCACCAAGGGTTGGGATTTGGTTTTTCACCCAGAAATTCGATTGGCCATATGCCTCAATTTTGTTTTTCAGTATTTTGCCAAAAGAGTTAGTGCAGCCTGTTTCATTGCATTCTTTTTTTATACGCATGAGAATCACTTCTCCTGTGTTCTCTTTCAGGAACGCAATGGTTTCTTGAAACACATCCGCCAGAATTGCTTGCTGATAAACTACATCATGGTGGATGGTGAGATTGTTTTCTATATGTTGGCATCGAATGTCAACGAATCGTATGCCAGCCTTATATTGCTGAAAGAGAGTCCATCTCTGACATTCAACCAAGGCGCCTCCATATAAAACCATGTTGTTATGTGTCCCAGGAATTGAGAGCTCAGCCATAGACTTGCTGTCAGAGATGTCAGCCATCAAATTGGGCCACAGGGCATCAGGAGTACTATCCCAGTCACATACGGGTGTTCCCTGTTCATTTCCCATCTTACAAGCTCAATAGGTGCATGAACTGAAAATAGAAAGAAAACATGGACATAATTATACGCCTGAAGAAGGCTTCACAGCCAAAACGTTGTGTGTTCTCTCTTCTCTTTTCAGGATGGAATAAACCTATTACTCGTTCCTTTGAATAATTAGACAATGACCAAATTGTTGATGTTTTTTTGTTAGTAGGTAGGTCCCTTTCTCAGGCGATAAAGGCCAATGGGGAATGGGGGGTCAGGGCATTTTTCCCAACCTTCCAACACTGGAGGTGAAGGTGATGAGGTTAGCATCACACTCTGGCCGGCCTATTGCCCCCAGAAGGATTAACTCCCCTGTTACTCAATAGAAAAGCAGGGAGCCGTCTGGAAGAAATAAGAGTAAGCTACATCACTTACCCCTACCTGGGATTGAACCCGCCTGTGCCGTCTGAACTACCACAGCTCCAGACTAAGTATGTAAGCATATAAAAAAGAGGCTAGAAGTAACTTGAATGACTTTCAAAAAATGACTTACACTCGTGTAATGTGAGTTGCATTGGAGGTGACACAACTGAACTGACCTAAATTGTTCTGAGCTAATACGAAAGGGGGTTCTTTAAGAAAAACCTCCACTGTTCCTCGGTAAATTTCTGTAAGTTTTGCATTCAGTCATATCACTGAACTTCAGGCACATTTGCTTCTTTGGAAAATGAAATGTAGTGGTTTTCAATTTAGCTCCTCCCAACAAAGTGTTGCATTGATGGTTCCATAGTGGAATTCTCACCTGCCATGTAGGAGGTCTGAGTTCAATTCACAGCCAATGTGCAATATGTATTTTTAACAAATAGCCCCTTGGGGATAATAAAGACTCTTTTCTTAATAATAAAATACATTAATGTGTATACTGTATTGATATTTTATTCATTGTATATATCACAGTATATTAAATATAAAATTAATAATAATAATATACATAACAGTAATTACCTGCATAGAGTTACTGTAGAAAATCTGACACCATGGGACATTTTCACAAAGCGTGTTTTCCTCAGCCAGATACATAAAAATTGTTTATTTATAGTCTGTTGTGAATGTGATGTGTTTTCTTAAGGTTTACATAAACATTAAATCATTGATGTTTTGTTTTCATGCTTAAGTAACAATGTAACTTAAAAATATGTAAGACATATCATGCCATGAATATATAAAAAAGCGATTTATTACAAAACTGTGAACAGTGAATCTTAGCATATCCCTACCTCCCATCAATATGTTGCTAAGGTGTCTTTATCGTTTAAATCCACACAGAATCCTGTCATTCTAATTGCCCATTTCAGTGGCTGTCAGCAGTGGCACAGCCAGAATTTTGTATTTGGGGTAGCAGGGAAACCAGCATAGAACTGTAACCCCAGGACTGTTGCAGGCAAAAAAAAGAGAAATGAATGCTGGGAGTGTCTGTATTTGACAAAGCAACTTGTGCACAGAACTTTGCAGCTACCTGTCAAGAACATGGCATATCGGTCTTTGACACACGTGTGGCTTTTAAATGGATTTCTGATTTTCCCACTGCAACATGTATCACTGCTGAAAAACAGGTGTAGTGGTTTTATGATTTAACTGTGACAATTATTAATTGTAGCAGTAATCACAAGGTGGTTCGTTGTGGCTTTTTGAAAATCAATCGTCAGAACATCTAACAACGCACACAGACGGATTCAATACACAAGATACATTTATTAAACATAAATTGTGCACCAAACATATACCACTCTGCCTGGATACAGGCGGCAGACCTTACTGTGAGGGTTATTAATATACAAGGTATATAATCTCGAAGAGATGCAAGCACAAAGAGATACACAACAGAGAATATATTTCAATATATTGTTCGGCTATACCAAATCGCTCGTAAGTGTTATTACCCACTTATTACTCATGAATTAAATTGATAACAACTTGTGTTGAGGTAACAATTAAATTCTCGAGACGCAATTTAGAACATGGGGTTTGCTTATCCACTTTACGGATTTGGATTACCCGGCACTAACACCAAACCAGCTGACAGGCTCTGTTGCAACCTCTGTTACAGCAGTCATCCAACAGGTGTCCTTCTTGGCCATCCAATCGAGGTGCAGCTTGGAGTAGGATGGGCGGAGGAATCTAACTGTGGCACGCAGGGCAGTAGTTGCTCTGAGGGGTGTACCAGTAGTCCGGCTGACTAGTAGAAAGTCTCCATGCACAGAGTGTGACCGTGGGTCCTCGCAAGTCGCTCTTTTGCACGGAAAGAAACTGGTTCAGTCTAGCGCTGCTTCTGAATAAGCTATTCAGGTTGTCGGTGAGGGTCCAACTGTAGGCTGCCGTTGATCAAGCGGTTCACATTGGTCATTGCAGAATTCTTGAGTACGTACGGGATCCTCGGCCTCGCGCTTAGAACAAAGTCCAAGTCCCAGTGCAGACAACAGCAGTTGTCACGTGATTGTCTCTGAGGGTGCACGAAAATGGCCAAGGAGAGCCCCGACCTGAGCTTGTGCTACCTTTTTGACCAAAACACAGATGTGTGCTGATTGGTTGAGAGTTTGGCTGGCATGGGAGACCCACATGGTATTACCACGTCCTGCCAGTCCCTGATTGGTTGATCAAGTTGAGAGATGAGTCACTTACTCCTGACTCTTAGGAATGCAGTCCAGATGTCCATCTGGCACTCCCTAGACAGATAGGTGCCAATGGATGACCATTGATCATGATAGCTAGGCTTAGCTAAGTGCATCCCCGTTTGGGAGCTGTCCCTTATCAAAAGAAAACACCTTAAATCAGCCTGCATGAATAGCTTCTCTGTGGCTTCACCACAGAAATGAAGAGAGAGATGAGGCCTCATTTAGGAAAGCATAGCAATGCTTAATTCTGTCTTATTAACAAGCATTGCCACTACATAGGGCAATCAGTAACATCCTGTACAGTTAACACATGGTCTGTTGTTGAGATACACCACCTTTTATTCATTTGGAGTTAACTAAAGATGATCAAATGCAGTGGGTTGCACTATACTAAGCTAAGTGCATGACATATTTCATTGAAAAAGTCCTCAACTACAATTGTTAGGAACAATTCCATGCAAAATAGTTATGGAAAGTGACCTCTTGCCACAACAGCAAGGGTTTATGCTGCTTAATGGGCTGGACAAATATGTATTTGATGAAGACTGCTGTGTACAAGTGCAGTGCAGTGTAGGGGATGAAATGTCATATTTGGGAGAAATAAAGTGCTTCACATGTTCTATCCAGGCTGGGTGGCACCCTATGTTAATTTAGTCACCAGTTTTAGATTTAGTGATAGTCATAGTCAGGTTGCCTAAAACATCTATTAGTCACAGCTACTCTCTATTCACCTACTTTTAATTTAGTCTAGTTGACTAAATACGGAATATAATTAGTCTTACCTTTAGTAAGTAATTAGTAATTACTTTTTAGTAAAACATAATAATTAGTCTTTTGCTCTAATTTTGACTTTAAAATAATAGGAGTCTATTAAGTATACTATAAAGGCAGAGCAGCGGCTCTGGAACTGTTCCTGTGGCTGGAAGTTTGCTGGTTCAAATCCCATGTCTGGCAGGGGAATCCTACTCCCTTGAGCCCCTGAGCAAGGCCCTTAACCCCAACTGCTCCAGGGGTGCTGTACAATGGCTGACCCTGCGCTCTGATCCCAATCTTCTCTCGCTGTCTGTGTGTGTCATGGAGATCAAGCTGGGGTATGTGAAAAGAAATTCATAATGCAAAAAAGTCTATGTGGCCAATAAAGTGATCTTATCTAATAGTATAAACAGTAGTATAAAGTCTAACAATGTAACTTTAAATATGTAAGACAGAGTATGTCATGAATTATTAAAAATTATTGGATTATTACAAAATCCTGAACATTAATGATCTTATTATCTAATTTTATATTTTATATCATCACAACTTTGCAACACATTCTTAGATTTCTTTAGTTCTAAGATTGACAACATCCGGCATCACATTCTCTCCACTACGGATATAATTTCCATACCTCCTCCCTCCTCATCCAACTTCTCTGGTTCCCGTCTCTCCAGCTTCTCTCTTCTTGACTCAGCATCCCTAAACAAACTAGTTACGCGCATGAAACCCACCACATCTATTTTAGATCCCACTCCCACCACTTTATTCCAGTCCTGTTTCTCTTCTCTCTGTCCCATTGTCCTCAATATAATACATGAATCCTTGAGCACCGGCATTGTACCAACGGTCCTCAAAACTGCTGGTATTACCCCCGTGCCAAAGAAGCCTAACATGGCTCTCGACAATCTTAACAACTTTCGCCCCATCTCCAACTTACCCTTTCTCTCTAAAATTCTAGAACGTGCTGTCACACTTCAGTTACATAACCACCTCATGACAAACAACCTTTTCGAACCCCTCCAATCTGGCTTCCGTCAACTTCACAGCACAGAAACCGTCCTAGTCAAAGTCACCAACGATCTCCTAATAGCTTCTGATTCTGGTTCTCTTTCCATACTCATCCTTCTTGATCTCAGTGCTGCCTTTGGCACTGTTGACCATAACATCTTACTTTCTCGTCTCGAGACTGTGTTTGGAGTCTCTGACACTGCCCTCAAATGGTTTAAGTCTTACCTCACTGATCGCTGTCACTTTGTCTCTCTCAATGGGTACAGGTCTGAAATTGGTCTTGTCAAGTCTGGTGTCCCCCAGGGCTCAATACTGGGCCCCTTGCTCTTCAGCATTTACATGTTCCCACTTGGTCAGCTTTTAAGATCACATGGCCTCAGCTATCATTTCTACGCTGAAATAATGCTCTACTCGCTGGGGTATCTAAATCTACTTTGAACATACTGCAGTATGTACAAAATTCAGCAGCCAGAATCCTGACCAGGTCTAGTGCAAGTGTTCACATTACTCCTATCCTGGAGTCCTTGCACTGGCTTCCGGTCAAATTCTGCGTAGACTTTAAAATCCTCATGCTCACCTATAAGGCTTTCCATGGCTTGGCACCTCAATACCTGTCTGAACTTTTATTGCCCTACTCCCCACCTCGCAACCTCGGCTCTTCAAATTCTGCCCTCCTTACTGTCCCCCAAGCCCGTCTACATTGTATGGGCGACAGGGCCTTCTCCTGCTATGCCCCCAAGCTCTGGAACTCTTTGCCCAAGGATATTAGAGAGTCACCTTCTCTAAACTCCTTCAAATCCAGACTCAAAACCTTCTTCTTCAGAAAAGCCTTTACTTAACTGGTTCCATTCTTCACCTCTCTGCTCTTCTTAATACCACCTTCCACGGTCTCCTCTATTGTTATTGTTGTATTGTTGTAATTATAATTGTGTCCTATCTTGTGAAATCTTCTTATTTATTGTTGTAGTCTTCTTATTTATTGTTATTGTCATCCTGTAAAGCACTTTGAGAAGCCACCTTTAAAGGCGCTATATAAAATAAAGTTTATTATTATATTATTATTATTATATTTAGCCCCTCCCCCCAAACATTAACTGGTTTTCTTTATTCAGTATTGCAGTATTCACGTTTGTTAAAACAATTATAAAATATTAATTCAAAATTGATACATGTCAATATAATGTACATATTATTAATCAACATACCATTGATATATCACTCTTGCTTGGATTAGTTAATCTGGAAACCACCAGCATTGCTGTTTACATTATCTACAATCTTTTCAATTAAACAGCAAGTGTTTAATTTTCCATTGGACTCATAAAGATAGCAACTGTTCATGTTCGAACAAGCATGTCAAAACATGTTGCTAAATAACTACAGCAAGTGACCAAATTAAAGAATTAGATGCAGGAAATGTTTATGAAGGGGTGGAATACTATTGTGTACCTTATTTTTTTTTATTTTAAGCTACCAAAACCAACTATATATATATATATTAATACAATTAATATTTATGATGTTCAGAATCTTTATACTTTTGTTTTTTTCTTTTTCAGCTACCCACACTTTCCCTTAGTTATATTATTCTATATGAATATTCCATATTAAATACATTTAAAGAAGTAGTGCAACAGCTAAAACCATGCCTCTATTTTGGAAATCATTATAGTCATTTTAACAAAAGTGGAGCCGGTTTTAAGAACCATATAAGCTACAGTACTTGTGATTTTCCCTTCAAAATGTGTTGTAATGTAACTGGATGGTTCTGTTTTCTGGTTTATGTTCCCACTAACTAGTGAATTAAAAAAAAACTGGAATTGTTAGATATAACAGACCTCTCTTCAGCTGTAGACTGTTACGCTGCAGCTGCTGTCAGATAGAGTGGCAGTGTGATAATCAGCTGAGGTCCAAGCGCAGATCTCAGATCAGGGTGCTGCTTCAGGTTTTTCCAGTTTGGCAGAGAGTGGCTGTGAGGGTGTTAAAGCAGAGAGATGGTGCAGGCAGATAGTGAGACTAAGATTGCTCCAGTGACAGAAAGGCTGCCTGTATGCTGCAGCAAGAGTGCTGGAGCAAAAATAGCCTGAGTGGAAAGGGTGTGAGAGAGCTGTGGGATTGAAGGAAGTACATGAGCCGCAGCCTCAGATGAGAAAGCTGAACTGGCTGAGACTGTGAAAGAGAAAACTCTGCCGATACGTTAGGTGAGATAGACAGGAGGTATATTAGGTAACATAGACAGGAGAATAGTGAGTGAATTGTCTCCGTACACAGATGGCTTGTAGCTCAATGTTTGAACACTGACACAGCAGAGTGAGATGCCTTAAATGGACAGCTACAGATGCAGCCATTCAAAACAAGCGGGCGATACCGCATTATTTTATGGTGCGCTTCTTGCGGTGTAACGCAATTTACCGTATATTCTCGCATAGTACTGCATGGAACCGCACGTTACCGCAAGCAAAATAATAGTATCCGGAATTTCCGCAAGGTGGAGCTAATAAAGCTCAACCTCTCATGTTTGAGCTGTCGCCATCAAAGTCTTTACCGAAGATATTACCAATAGTATTTACAGTATAATGAATGACCTTGGACAAGCTGTAAACTCAAAGTATTGCCCTGGTCCACATTCTTTTTTTCATTGAATGTCTTTCTAAAAGTAACACCACAGCATTTCGCAATCACGCATTTATTTCCAATCATGCAAAGTGCAGTAATTTTTGAGAATCTCTGATTCACCATGCCTTTCACATGTTCATAAAAAATATTGATTTAGGAACATAAACATATTACTGTATGCAAACTGTACTGTATACAGTATATATATATGTATATTTAATGTCTTTACTAAGCCTGTTTAAGTATTGAATATTTATATGGAATTTTACCACTGAAGGGAAATCTTAGTAGCTGAGCATAAAAAGAATAGGAGCATAACATAAACATACAGTATTACAGTATGTAAACTGTATATGGCTGGTCTCGAAACTTTAAAGAAAAATACATACCAGTATTCCATTTCTCCCTAAACATTTTAAGCATCGAGGTCTTTAACTAACGTGAAATAACATGTATAAAAAGTGGTAGTTTTAAGCTTTTCTAGAATACGCTCGATACCGGAGCAAACAAGCATACTTTTAGAATTTGATTAATAGGGAATATAATATGGAATCGCGTATCTAAAGAAATTAATAACGATATAATTATATTCATGTACTACAACGCAATAGTACACGCTGTACAATGTCTCTTGACACAGTATGTGTAGGCCTGTTTCACCACTCCTCATGCGGCCTTCTGAGTAGTGCTGTGGTCTAAGTGTCGGCCTTGTAAGTGAGAGGTTGGCTGTTCAAATGCAGCCAGTGTTGTGACTTTTCTTTTAACAAACATTTCTTTGAAAAAATAAAATAGCAATATTATGGACAATTAATTGACTCTTTATATTTCTAAATATCACAACATGTTTGAATCAAAGTCATTTTTTAATAACAATGAATAGTCACCACGCATGCTTACACAGCTCCCTGGGTAAACTATCACAAAACATTAGAGAACTTAACATTTTTATTGTCAACAAATTGTAAATACGACGTTAATTTTTCACTTGAGTGTATGGAGGATTGTCAGCTGTCACTGAGAGCAGACCCCCCCTCTTAAGCTGCGCAAACGATTTTTTAAATTTTTATAATGAAATGGAGGCTGTATGCGTTACAATATAAACATTTACTGTCAAACTTTAAATCAACAATTGATTTAAAGACGATCTGTCAAAGTGCAATGGAATACAATATTGTTGTTGTTGTTGTTATTGTTGTTTTTATCCCGTAAAGCGCTTTGAGAAGCCACCTTTAAAGGTGCTATATAAAGGCACTGATTCCTATGGACTGTGTTTTCTTTCTTCTTTTTTCAGCATGGAATAAACCTATTACTTGATTCTTAAGGTTTGTGTGAGAAGCCAGGGTATCAGCTTGTTCCCCCCTCCCGCCCCTCTCTGTGTACAGTAGAGCCTCCTGTCCTGACTGGAGGAGTTCATTCAGCTGTGTCTGGAGAGAATCCAGGGTATCAGCTTCAACCACACAGCTGGGCAGCTTGTTCCCCCCTCCCGCCCCTCTCTGTATACAGTAGAGCCTCCTGTCCTCACTGGTGGAGCTCATACAGCTGTGTCTGGACAGAGCCCCCTGAGCCAGCTGGTCCTGAGGCTCACTAACCTGAGCCACACCGACACCAGCCAGCCTCAGGACAGCACTGCTAGAGCACCACAACTCAGACTCAACTACATGACAGCACAGATCAAACAGCAATATCTCACACACTGGGACACACACACACAAACACAACATAAACTGGAATGCTACAGATCCCTAAACAGACAATACATACTAACCGAATATTTCACCAAGATAAGAAACAACAAAAAGAAACAGACCCTGAGGAAGTACAGGCTCAGTGACCACAGCCTGGCCATAGAAACTGGGCGACACAGGCAGACCTGGCTGCCCAGAGAGGACAGGCTGTGCTCCCACTGCCAGCAGGGAGAAATAGAGACAGAGGTGAACTTCCTACTGCACTGTGACAGATACTCTGGGATTAAAGAAACATTCTTCCGTAAATTCAGAAATCTAGTCCCAGAGTTCCCACACCTGCCAGAATCACAACGGGTCCCAATCCTACTGGGAGAGGGAGGAGGGAACACAGTGGAACTGGCAGCCCAGTATGTGATCTTCTGTCACAGCCTGAGGAACAGTGAGCCTGTCTCCCAGTAATGCTCCTTCTATCTACAGTATATGTCAATATTTTATAATATGTCTTTGTTGTAAATGTCTGTAATATGTCTGTAGATTTGATATTACTTTTATTTTTTGTTTTGTTTCATGTGAATCTCATTATTTTATTTACTTTGGCAACACTGATTGTACTCATCGGTCATGCTAATAAAGCACCTTGAATTGAATTGAATTGAAATTGAGAGAGGGCGAGCGAGAGAGAGAGAGAGAGAGGGCGAGCAGTGAAAACATTTGTCTGTCTTTCCGTGGGGGGAAGGGACTCTGATCTGATCTGCAAGGCCCTTTGGCTACAAAACTTAAAATAAGATACACTCTACAGACATTCACAACATAGACATATCTTAAAATATTTACATATATTGTTAAATGATTACTTTAAATATATACTTTAAGTTACTGAAACAGCCAGTAAATTAAAATTTTTGCAATTTTGTTCTCGTTTGGAGGTGGGGATATTCTGACAACAATTGATTTAAAGACAATCAAGTGCAATCAAGTGCAATGAAATACAATATCACGCTGGGTAAACGTTCCGAGGTCAAATTCTTCCGCGACGGGGGTACCTTTAAAGGTCTAAGCTGGAACATATCATTATATCTCATTTTTGAGTCTCTCTTCCAAACGAGAACAAAATTGCGAAAATTTTATTAGCGGACTGTTTCAGTAACTCAAATTATTTATTTAAAGTAATAATTTAACAATAAATGTAAATGTTTTATGATATGTCGCTGTTGTGAATGTCTGTAGAGTGTATCTTATTTTTAGTTTTGTAGCTAAAGGGCCTTGCAGATCAGATCAGATTCCCTTCCCCCCACGGAAAGACAGACAAATGTTTTCACTGCTTATTAGTCACTATTCACCGTGCGGCAAGCAGCTCCAATTTCAGGCGTAAGCGATAAATACTGTATATTTAGCTAAAAAGCTGTACAACGCAAGAATTACGTTACTCTAGGAGGTTTCGTGAAAAAAGCTACAGGCGTGCCAATTGCAATCGTTTTTATTTTTAAATACATTTTAGCAAAGTCATGTACCATAAAAGTATGGTAATTAAAAACCATTAATACTTTCGCTGGAGTTTAAATAAAGTCGATGTTTTCTCTCTTGGCTAGACTTGACTATTTAGCCACGAGATATACAATATATTGTCATTAAACAACTTTATGTTTATTAATCTTCCTTGTTATGCACAGTGGGAATGATAATGTAATGAGAATTAATTTAATCACAGAGTGCTCATAAATTGTGCTAGGAAGAAAACAGACGTGTTCTGAATGGTCACATATAAACAGGTTTTCGATGGACAGAATGATAGTGTAACGATTTCGGGTTAGGATAGGACGGACACAAAAACTCAGACTTGCGGAGTTGAAAGCTGCCTTTATTTTCTTCTCCTCCACCACCTGCTAGCCAGCTCTCCCGCGCCCCGACCAGAGAGAGACACACGACCAGTCCGCGAGCCCTTGAGAGAGAGAGAGAGAGACCACTTACCACCACAAAGCCCTGCTGAGCCAAGAGCTGAGCCCAAAACAGAGCCCCCTGAGCCAGCTGGTCCTGAGGCTCACTGACCTGAGCCACACCGACACCAGCCAGCTTCAGGACAGCACTGCTAGAGCACCACAACTCAGACTCAACCACATCACAGCACAGATCAAACAGCAATATCTCACACACTGGGACACACACACACAAACATTTAGAAATAAAACAAGTCAATTAATTGTCCATAATATTTCTATTTTATTTTTTCAAAGAAATGTTTGTTAAAAGAAAAGTTACAGCACTGGCTGGGTTTGAACAGCCAACCTCTCACTTACAAGTCCAGCACTTAGACCACAGCACCACTTACAAGGGTGCGTGAGGTGTGGTGAAACAGCCCTACACATACTGTGTCAAGAGACATTGTACAGCATGTACTATTGTGTTGTAGTACATGAATATAATTATATCATTATTAATTTCTTTAGATATGCGATTCCATATTATATTCCCTATTAATCAAATTCTAAAAGTATGCTTGTTTGCTCCGGTTTTGAGCGTATTCGCAGAAAAGCTTAAAACTACCAATTTTTATACACGTTATTACACGTTAGTTAAAGACTGGTTAAATACTGGTGTGTATTTTTTCTTTAAAGTACAGAGACCAGCCATATACAGTTTACATACTGTAATAGTGTATGTTTATGTTCCAAAACTAATATCTTCTATGGGCTTCACAGGTGTTATGCTCCTATTCTTTTTATGCTCAGCTATTAAAATTTTCCTTCAGTGGTAAAATTCCATCTAAATATTCAATACTAAAACAGGCACAGTAAAGACATTTAAATCTTTCTACGACCGACCAATGCACCACTAGTGCCCCTGTCAGTCAACCAATCACGTAACGCAGTATGACACGTTAAGATGCGCGATGACGTAGCCAAATGCCCACAGTACGTGTTTGTGCCACACACTTTGAATGGCTGCATCTGTATATCAGCAGATTAGAGATAAGATCACTTTATTGGCCATATATAGTTTCTTGCATTAGGAATTCATCTTTTTGTATACCCTAGTGTGCTCTCCATGACACACAAAGACAGGGAGAGAGGCTTAAGGTCAGAGCACAGGGTCAGCCAATGTACAGCACCCCTGGAGCAGCTGGGGATAAGGGCCTTTCTCAGGGGACCAGCAGAGTAGGATTCCTCTGCCAGCTGTGGGATTTGAACAAGCAACCTGTCAACTACAGGCTTAGTGCCTTAGCCATAGATCCATTGCTCTACCCTAATACTGCGACAATTTTATAAGCGGACTGTTTCAGTAACTCAAATTATTTATTTAAAGTAATAATTTAACAATAAATGTAAATGTTTTATGATATGTCGCTGTTGTGAATGTCTGTAGAGTGTATCTTATTTTTAGTTTTTATTTTTATTTATATGGAATTTTACCACTAAAGGGAAATTTTAGTAGCTGAGCATAAAAAGAAGAGGAGCAAAACGCATCTGAAGGTCATAAACGATATTAATTTAGGAACATAAACATTACTGTATGTACGTAAACTGTACTGTGTATGGCTGGTCTTGGTAGTTTAAAGAAAAAATACACACCAGTCTTCCATTTCTCCCTAAACATTTTAAGCATGAAAGTTTTATGAAACGGTACCCAAATATGCAATTGCTGTATAGAATTAATTTTAATTTAAAAAAATTATTTAACACGAAAATTAAGCTGTTTACATCTTCCGCCTGAGAACAGTCACCCGTTGCTACCCAACGCAGAAACACAGCCACTAACTAGCAAAGAGAGGACATTAGCTAGCCAATATGATACAGAAATAAATTATTATTTTGTTTATTTCTTTTGCACATTTATTTGAACATTTCCATCGATTGTACAAGCACTTGGAAACTGTCCAATCCCTAGTTCATCAGGCATTTTCTTTTACGCTGCGGGCATTCTCCCGGTCTGGCGCTGGTCTGTGTCTTCTAGGATATAATGCCAGTGAACTCTTGTTTTTATGTCCACTATAACAGACAATCTCCTTTGCTTTTAACCGAGCGTTTAATAATTTCCTAAAATGAAAATGATTTACTTTATTTCCCTCACAGGATCAATAAAAGTATCTATCATCTGTCTAAACTATGGGACAGAATTCTGGGGTCTCCCCATACAAGAGATTATGGTAGGGCTTCAGAATGGTGATTGGCTGACACCATCTGACACCCCTCTGATTGGAGAAAAAAGACGTGCTGGTTTGCTATACGTACATACTGTACCAGGAAGAGGATTTCTTTCTATTCGAAATGTGTATTTTAAAAGTTTAAGAAGTAAAAACCTTACAGCGTCCACAGATTTCTAAACTGATCAGGATCGTTATCTTTGTCTTATGCATAATAATGTTCACCGCTCTGTCCAGCAAATTAATAATAAACTTTATTTTATATAGCGTTTTAAACGAATAAGTAATTAGATTGCTCATAAACCTAATCACTTATTCTACATAAACACAGCGTAATTGCTCTCTGAAAATGTTTTTTCTTTTTATTTAGGCTCAGATTTCAACTATAGATCGTATTATTATAAACTTTCTTGGAAAAATGTCTTTTATGTAAACCATGTTTGCTATTAATTCATTTAGGGCTAGAATATGTTCATTGTCTTCCAATCGAGTTGAGTTGACATTAGAAGCTTGCCACAATTAAAAGAAGCAATTAAACACACCGTAATTGCTCTCTGAAAATGCTTTTTCTTTTTATTTAGGCTCAGATTTCAACTATAGATCGTATTATTATAAACTTTCTTGGAAAAATGTCTTTTATGTAAACCATGTTTGCTATTAATTCATTTAGGGCTAGAATATGTTCATTGTCTTCCAATTGAGTCGAGTTGACATTAGAAGCTTGCCACGCCCGGACTGTTACACCAATGCATTAGCATGTTAAAGCGATTTCATTGAGGAGCCTAGCTTTCTTAACTAGTAAGTACTGTACTTCCTTGGTTTTGGAGGGGGGAGGTGTCTTTCGCTGGAAATCTCACCCCCTTCTACTTTGAAAATACCTGTGAAACCGGTTTAATTCGTCACAGCCAGCACTCCCGCAGAGAGGGGGGTTGTACTCGTTAATATCTAAGCCGGAACACATCATTATATCTCATTTTGTATTTCTATAAAAAAATCGTTTGCCCAGCCTAACACTATTGTTGTTATTGTTTTTATCCTGTAAAGCGCTTTGAGGAGCACAGCTTTCTCACCACTTAGATTACTTTTTGATACCATCCTTACACAAAGCAGAAACTTGTTGTATTTTCTGATGACATACAAGTGGAAAGATTACAGATTTTAATCGTCTTTTTTCTGAACCAGGGAAAATTTGATCATGTTTCTCTATAACAATAATAAAAAACTTTATTTTACATATCACCTTTAAAAGTGGCATCTCAAAGCAATACAGTAGATGTAAACCACAGATTACAAAGTAAATACCCAGACAAACGCAAACGCGTTTTTAATAAAATGCTTTTATTCATTCAGCAGAGAGAGAGCGTAAAACCTGGGTGTAACAGCTGTTCCTTTTTCTGATCACTCGCTCTCTGGATAAACGTCTCGCCTGTCCTGTTCTTTGTTTTCCTAATTTGCTGATTATGCCTTCTGCGATCCACTCCTGCCCTCACACCTAAAGAAGACTATTTTAAATTTCTTTGCGTGGTCCATTGTGCAATTAACCCTTGTATGTGCTGTCCTTAAGGTGATATCACATAAAGGTGATATGTAAAATAATGTTTTTTATTATTGTTATAGAGAAACATGATCAGTTTGGAAAAAAAGATCTAAAGTATACTAGTTTGTCACTAGTATACTTTTAATACAGTCTTTGCTGTGCTCTTGAGATCCTTGTGATATTTCGAGCTCTGGTTGAATGATAAGTCGCAGTTTAAATCTCTCTCTCTCTCTCAATTCTTTATTAGCATGACAGATGGGTACAATCAGTGTTGGGTATTTACTTTGCTTTGAGATGCCACTTTTAAAGGTGATATATAAAATCAACGCTTTAACTTGCTTTAACTACGCAAGTCTGAGTTCTTGTGTCTGTCCTATCCGAAACCGAAAGTATTACAATATGTATCTTTATAGCAGGTGGTGTACACCTTTTTAGCATAGATTACACTTTTCTAAAATGTATTTAAAAAATAAAAACGATTACAATCTAATCTTTCCACGTTTGATCCCAAGATCCCAAGAAAAATAAATCTTAATGGGGAGAAAGCTATGCTGAAAGTTTATTAAGATACTTAGAAGACAAAGATATCAATTTATGTTGCATTTGTCTGATTGTGAATCAAAAAACACATATATTTAAACACGCTTTTGCGATTTAAATCAAAACCCAATCAATATAAATCAATTTAAATCAATATAAATGTTTATATTGTAACACCTAGGTGACTATTCATTGTTATTAAAATGACTTAAATTCGATCATGTTGTGATATTTAGAAATATACATTTGTTTGGTGCGAGTGAAGTTTTATTTAATCTCTGAGCCATACTGATTCTTATGGAAGCTGGTTTCCGCCAGGGAGTAAAAAAAAACCACACTATGGTATTCTCTCCGATGCAGTGCAGTTAAAAACATATCTCTGATGCTGTTCCTAAATGAATATCGTTTATGACCATCAGACGCTTTATGCTCCTTTTCTTTTTTCCAGTGGATTGAACAGGGAGAGGCATTTCATGATGTACTTTTCACTGATGAAACAACAGTGGCTCTGGAACAGTTTTCAACCATGTCGTTTTATAAAAAGGGGAGATATGTATGCGTTACTGAAGCTAAAAGTTTAGCCTTTGTCACTAATGTAACCACTAAATAAAGACATATAGAAATCCCTACGTTACAGACTGTATATGGCTGGTATAGGTAGTTCAAAGAAAAAATACACACCAGTATTCCACTTTCTCCCTAAACATTTTAAGCATCAGAGTCTTACATGTGGTTATTTGGAAACGTTTGTACGTGCTCCTTCTGACAATGTTACTGTTTACTGTTACTGACCATATTAAGTTTAAGTGCCTGTGGGCACTTTTCCTGTCCGTGGGGGGTGGACCGTCTTTCATTAGAAGGTTAGTTTGTTCTACTCTGAGAATTTAGAGGGGGTGGAAAGTAATTCCGTGTCGCATTAACTAACCTCTTCAGTTTATTCCGCCAGACAGTACATGAATATAATTATATCGTTATTAATTTGTTTAGATACGCAATTCCATATTATATTCCCTGTTAATCAAATTCTAAAAGTATGCATTTGTTAGATAACAAGCGAATTCACAGAAAAGGTTAAAAGACTATCACTTTTCACAAAGTATATAATCCTAATATAAGTCTAAATCCTAATATAAGTCTAAACAGTATCAGCTTTATTTACGGGTTGCAATTTAAAAAAAGTCAAAAACTGCACTCAAAATGCAATTTAGAGCTTTCTGGCAAGAGGAGACACCCAAATTAATAATGTAATATGCCACTGTTTGTGCATGAACAAGGTTATACTTGTTCTCCGGCGGAACACATTCCATAAGAATCAGCGCTTTTATATATCGCCTTTAAAGGTGGCTTCTCAAAATGCTTTACAGGATAAAAATAACAATAACCGCAACAACAACAATATTGTATTTCATTGCACTTTGACAGATCATCCTTAAATCAATTATTGACTTTTCTCTCTTTACTACTGTACTTGTCTGGATTGACTGAGCTCCGCTCTGTACCACACAATGATCCCCCCAGAGTCTCTGCCCGGGTGATTTGGGTTTTTTTGACAGAGGGTAAAAAACTCTCTCTCTCGCTTGCCCTCCCCCCCCTGTGTATTGTCTGTTTTTTTTGCTGTCCTTTGCTGTGTCATTTGCTGTGCTGTCCTTTGACAAACAAGGCTCACCAGATAATGTGAATCGAAACCTGTTTTTCTAGCTTTTAAAGTTGTGCGATGTGTAAGCGAGAACACATCATTATATCTTACATATGAAAAATACATAATATAGCTCCTAAACAAACGCAAAAGTGTTTTTAATAAGATGCTTTTATTCACTCATAATCCGACACTTTCAGGAAGACTAAGGAAGGAGTAAGAGAATTGTCATCTGTTGTTGAAGCTCTGTGAGCTCGGTGACTTTGAGACCACTTGTTATCCCAGGTTGTTTGAATCGCCACAATTCAAATAGAGAAAAAAGAGCTGACTGACAAGATTTAAGATGTGGCTGTCAATGTTGGATTAAAAAAAACACATTGCCCGACGTTTGTTGCATTGCTTGAAAAATATCTTATTTCGAGAGACTGGATAAGTAATTCAAGTGTTTTTTTTAACTTCGTGAAAAACAACTAATAATTTAACTATATGTGCAAACGTTTTATGATATGTCGCTGTTGTAAATGTCTGTGGACATGTGCTGGCTGGACAGGAGGCTCTACTGTACACAGAGAGGGGCGGGAGGGGGGGACAAGCCGATACATACTCTTAGAGTTTGATTAATAGGGAATATAATATAAAAATAAGATACACTCTACAGACATTCACAACAGCGACTGTCAGAAGATAGGACACAGCGGCTCAGACACCCGCTGAATGGAAAGGGGCACTTTAATGTTCTGTATGGCTAATACTAAAGCCAATACTTTAATATTCTTTTCTGTATGTTTAACAATAGTGGGTACTGGCCTAATTCGGCCCTGCTCCCGTTGTTAGGTGTTAATGTGCTGTTGTTAAGTGTGAATTTGTACCTGTTTCCCTGAGGTCTGGCTTTTTTTCTGGAAAACCATAACTCTGGTCTTGTCCAGATTGACTGTCAGCGCCCAGGTCTGACAGTGCTGCTCCAGCAGTGCCAGGTTCTGCCGCAGCCTCTGTTCTGTGGGCGACAACTGGACCAAGTCGTCTGCAAAGAGCAGGAACTTGATTTCTGTAATTAATGCAGGTCAGTAAATCAAGGGACAAAACAATTATTGGGCCCGGCTCCTCAATGGGGTTTGACAGTCTTTGCTGTGCTCTAGAGGATCCTTGTGATATTTCGAGCTCTGGTTGAATGATAAGTGTCGCAGTTTAAATAATTTTCGTAGTTAGAAATTATGAAACGCTCTGTTAAAAGCAAGGGAGTTTTTATGTCCGTTGCAGTAAAAGAAAATGCCTGACAAAGTAGGGCTTGGACAGATTCCAAGTGCATTTTTACAATTTATGTTGCAACAGACAATGTACAGCGTATACTATTCTTGTGTTGCGGTACATGAATATAATTATATCGTTATTAATTTCTTTAGATACGCGATTCCATATTATATTCCCTTTTAATCAAATTCTAAAAGTATGCTTGTTGACTCTGGTATCACGTTAGTTAAAGACTTCGATGCTTAAAATGTTTAGGGAGAAATGGAATACTTGTGTGTATGTTTTCTTTAAAGTACCGAGACCAGCCATATACTGTATGTTTAAGTTCCAAAATTAATATCGTTTATGGCCTTCACACACGTTACAGTATGCTCCTATTCTTTTTATGCTCAGGTACTAAGATTTCCCTTTAGTGATAAAATTCCATATAAATATTCAATACTTAAACAGGCACAGTTAAGACATTAAATATACATATACAGTGGTGTGAAAAAGTGTTTGCCCCCTTCCTGATTTCTTATTTTTTTGCATGTTTGTCACACTGAAATGTTTCAGATCATCAAACAAATTGAAATATTAGACAAAGATAACACAAGTAAACACAAAATGCAGTTTTTAAATGAAGGTTTTTATTATTAAGGGAAAAAAAATCCAAGCCTACATGGCCCTGTGTGAAAAAGTGATTGCCCCCCCGTTAAAACATAAATCAACTATGGTTTATCACATCTTTGGAAAGCTGAGTTCAATTTCTCTAGCCACACCCAGGCCTGATTACTGCCACACCTGTTCTCAATCAAGAAATCACTTAAATAGGACCTGCCTGACAAAGTGAAGTAGACCAAAAATTCCTCAAAAGCTAGACATCATGCTGCGATCCAAACAAATTCAGGAACAAATGAGAAACAGAGTAATTGAGATTTATCAGTCTGGAAAAGGTTATAAAGCCATTTCTAAAGCTTTGGGACTCCAGCGAACCACAGTGAGAGCCATTATCCACAAATGGCGAAAACATGGAACAGTGGTGAACCTTCCCAGGAGTGGCTGGCCGACCAAAATTACCCCAAGAGCGCAGCGACGACTCATCCAAGAGGTCACAAAAAACCCCACAACAACATCCAAAGAACTGCAGGCTTCACTTGCCTCAGTTAAGGTCAGTGTTCGTGACTCCACCATAAGAAAGAGACTGGGCAAAAATGGCCTGCATGGCAGAGTTCCAAGACGAAAACCACTGCTGGGCAAAAAGAACATAAAGGCTCGTCTCAGTTTTGCCAGAAAACATCTTGATGATCCCCAAGACTTTTGGGAAAATACTCTGTGGACTGACGAGACAAAAGTTGAACTTTTTGGAAGGTGTGTGTCCCATTACATCTGGCGTAAAAGTAACACAGCATTTCAGAAAAGGGACATCATACCAACAGTAAAATATGGTGGTGGTAGTGTGATGGTCTGGGGCTGTTTTGCTGCTTCAGGACCTGGAAGACTTGCTGTGGTAAATGGAATCATGAATTCTGCTGTCTACCAAAAAATCCTGAAGGAGAATGTCCGGCCATCTGTTCGTGACCTCAAGCTGAAGCGCACTTGAGTTCTGCAGCAGGACAATTATCCAAAACACACCAGCAAGTCCACCTCTGAATGGCTTAAGAAAAAAAAAATGAAGACTTTGGAGTGGCCTAGTCAAAGTCCTGACCTGAATCCGATTGAGATGTTGTGGCATGACCTTAAAAAAGCGGTTAAGGCTCGAAAACCCTCTAATGTGGCTGAATTACAACACTTCTGCAAAGATGAGTGGGCCAAAATTCCTCCACAGCGCTGTAAAACACTCATTGGCAGTTATCGCAAACGCTTGATTGCAGTTGTTGCTGCTTAGGGTGGCCCAAACAGTTATTAGGTTTAGGGGGCAATCACTTTTTCACACAGGGCCATGTAGGCTTGGATTTTTTTTTCCCCTTAAAATAAAAACCAGTTAAAAACTGCATTTTGTGTTTACTTGTGTTATCTTTGTCTAATATCTCAATTTGTTTGATGATCTGAAAAATTTCAGGGTGACAAACACGCAAAAAAATAAGAAATCAGGAAGGGGGCAAACACTTTTTCACACCACTGTACATACTGTATACAGTACAGTTTGCATACGGTAATATGTTTATGTTCCTAAATCAATCTCTTTTATGAGCATGTGAAAGGCATGGTGAATCGATTCTCAAAAATTACTGTACTTTGCATGATTGGAAACAAATGCACGATTGCGAAATGCTGTGGTGTTACTTTTACAAAGACGGTCAATGAAAAAAAGAATGTGGACCAGGGCAATACTTTGAGTTTACAGCTTGTCCAATGTCATTCATTATTAATACTATTAGTAATATCTTCATTAAAGACTTTGATGGCGACAGCTCAAACATGAGAGGTTGAGCTTTATTAGCTCCACCTTGCGGAAATTCTGGATACTATTATTTTAATTGCGGTATTATAGGAGAACTTACGGTAACTTGCGGTAGACCGCGTAAAGCGCACCGCAAAATAATGCGGTATCGCCCGCGCATTTTGAATGGCTGCATCTGTATATTGCTACAGCTATTGTGTCAACGCAAGCAGTAGTCTGAGTTTCAAAGCAAGCAGAAACAATGGATAAAAATCTGTTTAACTTACTTAAATAACTTCTTAGTACATCATGTCATCAACAGTCCAGGAACACAGAATAAAAGACAAGTCGGCAGAAGCAGAAACACAGAGAATCAGAATACAAAAGAGGAAGAAACAGAGAGAAGGAAAACTAGACAAAGGAGAAGAAACATACCAGATAAGAGGACCTTCTTCAAATTCACCTTAAAGACCAGATTCTAGCTAAACATTTGAACCTTTTTAAGACAGACTGTCATTTTGTTATTTTAGGAAACTGATTTCCTTTATGAAGAACCCCCAGATTAAAACATTCTCTCACAGTTACTGTGAGAGGATCACACCCCAGTTCAATAGGGTTGCTGTAGAAATGGTTAGCACCTTCAAGTTCCTGCGTAACTTCATCACTAACGATTTAACGTGGTCCCAGTATGTAACTGGAGCTACAAAGAAAGTGCCTTTACTTCCTCAGGCAGTTGAAAATATTTGGTTCATCTTCAACTGTCCTTACCACATTTTACAGATGCACTATTGAGAGTGTGCTCTTGTGTGGTGTTACAGTGTGGTTTGGCAGCAGCTCGCCGTCTGACCAGAAGGCATTACAGGGTGTGATCAGGTCAGCCCAGTCCATCGTTGGAGTACAGCTTACCTCCATTGTGGACATTTTTACAACTCACTGTCTCAGGAAGACGGGGAGTATTGCTAAGGATCAGAATCACCTTGGGTTCTCACTTTTCTCTTCCCTGCGTTCTGGTAAACTTTATAGGAACACAAAGGTACACACTGCACCTCCAGATTCAGAGACGGTTTCTTCCCGCAAACTACTATCAGATTACTGAACTCTAACTCTACCAGTGACTGACACTGATGTTTTTTTTTTCAGACTGCTTGTGCTGACCTGTATTTCAGCTGTATGTTATTTTAACTTCATTGTTGTTGCTCCTGCTGTTCTGTGTTTATGGTTTTGGTGTTTCCTAATGTCTCTGTATTGGAGCATACATGGAAGCAAGCATATTGTTGGACTTGTGCATATGACAAATAAACTGAACTGGATACATTTTTAGTGTAGGGAGATAGATTCCCTTTCACATTCGGAGGACCTGCATTTGTAGGAAGAGAGATTTAGCTCTGGAGAGTGTTTTATTTGTACCAATATTTATTATACAGTATAGATATGATAGCTATGAAGTATTTGCTAAGTAGATGTGAAAGTAGAAAAAACTAGATCAACAAGGCATAACTATTAATGTTTCAAGTGTTTCACATTTTAAGACTTAAAATTCAGAATATGGCATAATGCTATTTTCCTGCATAAGCTAAACCTTACTTCATAGTGAAATGTTTTATAGGTACTGTATTTTAGATGGTGAAAATTGTTTTGATGTACAGAAAACAGGTGCGTTCATCTGATTTTCTCAGAATATGTATTCAACAAGTCTTTTGCTGTTTAATGTTTTAAAATAATGTTGTAAAAATAATGTTTTAAGTAGGTACAGAAAAACAAATGGAGCATTATCACTGTCTCCTGTCCACATGAGACATGTTTTACTATTTTTTTCAAACCAGTGGTTACAGGGTGGTTTCTCTGTGTCTTGCAGTATTCCTCTCTTCCTGTCTCTCTGGTTTTGAACTTGTGTGATCAGAAATATCAGGGTTTGGGTTTCTTCCGAAGCTATTTGTAATCTCGCCTCATAATTAAAATGAGACTGTGGTTGAAAATATGAAAAAGTGTGTTAAGGAAAATGATGCCCATATTGTTTTTCTAATTCTGCTTGAATTATCCAAAACCTGGGTTAATTTCTGCTATGCAAATGATTCTTTTGTTTCTGACTGCATGGAAAATACTGTAACGACCGCAGGGTTTGGTACGGAATGGAACAGGCATAGGACTCAGGAGAAGGGGTTGAACAACGCATTTATTAACTAGAACCGGGAAAGGTACACACACAGGGACAGGGGGGTTACAGCACTACATCTACACTAACACAGACACGGGAGGGAAGAGGCCGCCTCGCAGCCCCCACCACCTTATATACCGTCCAGTTCCCCCGAGTCCAAAATAATAAAAATTCAATTGTGGAAAAAGTTATGCCTGTCCCGGTATAGACACAAGAGAGGACAAGCTAAAAGCTAAAAGAAAAAGGGCCTCGCACTCAAGTACAATCCACTCCCACAGCTGCAGCTCGTCTTTGATTAGTGCGTGCAGCAGTGATTCCAAAGCCAAGGCGTCGCCCTTCCTCCTGGGCTCTGCCTCCACACCGAACATGCCCCTCACGTGTCATGCCACAATGACTATAATGCACTATAGTGCACTTTTTACACAGCGAATCATTAATCATACCTTGTGCTCAAAGGGTGTCTTGGACATTTTTTAGCATGATCTGGTAACTTTGGGGGCCTTAGACATTCTGGAGCAGGGGTCCCACTGAACTATACCCTACAGTTCTTCTGACTTCTTAAATGAGCAAATGATCAGAATGTACAGTAGTTATACATGAAACTACCGTAAATGGTTTTCCATCATATTCCTGTGATGTCTATATCTGTTACTGCTGTTGTTTGTTCAATAATTTTACCAAGTGAGTTTAGGTCCAAGTGAGATCTATCTTGTAAATCCATGTTGACAATACCCTTGAATCCTACTGCCATGCAGATGACCCTGTAGTTTATATCTAATTATTTGTATAACCTCACATGAATTTGAAGTAAGATTTATATCTCTAATCCCTCTGATTGGATTCAGTTTTGGTTTTGCCACCATCTTTAGGAATGGGGACTATTAGTATTAATAGTTACTTTAGTCCCTGCTAAACACTTCACAGAAATCTTTAACATCCACTTCCCTTTCATTACCTAAAAGTACAGTGCCTTACCAAAGTATTCACCCCCTTTGATGACATTCCATTTTGCTGAATTACAATAATGTAGATGCATTTGAAAAACAATGCAAATGTTTTGATTGCTCGCCCAATCAACACATTTTAGTTCTCAATTTCCTTTTGTGACATCTAACTTTTCTCCTGCAATAGATATTAGTCTGATCATTCACATTTTGATTAAAATATTCAATTAACTGAAATTACAAAAGTATCCTATCTTTGTTGCAGAAACAATGCATATTGTTTCAATGCATATTGTTTCTGGGGTAATGTCTTTTACCCCATTATTATAGGCTTTTCTAATATGCTTTTTAAAATATTTATAAAAGAGAATAATGATTTGCAAAAACATATAAAAGTGCATCCTTTCTTTGTGCATTTTGTGTAAGAAAATAATGATGGAAGCTATATAAAATGTGTCTAAATTTCCAAAATGTAAAATATTAAACAAATATTTAAAACACCACAAAACCATGTATTTCGTAGAGTAGTAACCTCTGAAGCAGCCCAGCATGACGCTGCAAAGGTCTGGGGATTGAATATTTTTAGATGTCCAATAGATAAAGTTGGGTAAGCTTTGCCAATGAGTCATTCCGTGAATTGCTTTATGAGCACAACCCAGATTCTATGCCTGCAAGAAGGGTCATTCTGGAAGTCTCAGAGTTATTTAGGGAGAAAATTAAAAATTTGTAGCTGCTTGGAAAGTTAATATTGTTAATTTGTTAGTATTGTTAATATTGTTTGAGATAAAGACACGCTACTTTTAGACTAAAGCTAAAGAATTCAATTACATCGATGTATAGATTCAGCAAATCAGACACCAATCAATATCAGGAATAAATGAAAGCAGTTTAAATACTTACAAGATGAAGAATCTCAGTATCTGCTTTTTTAGGATGGAGAAGTGTAAATGCTGGTCTTCTAAAAGCTTTCTGGTACTTCTGGAGTTAATATACTGTAGTTTGTGGAAGAGGAGGAGCTTAACCTGTGTGTTTTATTGGATACTTTACATCATATGATTGGAGTACAAAACACCAAAAATACAAATACAATTGCATTAGTATCGCTTCATGGAAATAAATATAATTAAATTAAAAAATACTGATTTGTTTTATAATATTAAAATAGACCCCAAAACACAAGGCTTCTTACATTATGCTCACTACACTTTAACTTTTATTTTATCTGTGCTGTTGTTAAATCATTAAATGTTTCAATATATTATGATGGTGTTAATAATTGTGACATGTTGGGGAAGATGTCCTGGGTATATTTATAAAACTAATTTTAGATCTGTTTCATATTCTTTTTCACATCATTGAAAGAAAATAAACTTCATATGTTTTAACATATGTTGATTACTTTTGAATGTAAACTGCATTTATTACCTCAAAAATGCTTTTACTCCAGCTATATATAAATATTTACACTAGTATGTTGCAAATGAAACATCTAGAATAAAAGACATTCTCCTCAAGTCAGGAAAAGATTTCTGCCAAAAAAATAACAACTGTTTCCAAAAGCAAAACAATAAAAGCAGGAGTAAATTGTTTATGAGATAATGGAGGTCCAAAACAGGACATGATCAATATGGCAAATGAATATGTCACACAGACTTCTATGGTTGAAGACATCAATGGAATGTCCCATATTATAAAACAAACTCCGTTAGTGTTGTAGAATTATAGCCAAACTGCTACTGAGGTTCTTTAAAGTTTATAATAACTGAAAAACAATAAGTCATCAGGGTTTGATAGTATTTTCTTAGTGGTACTTACAGAAATGAGGGATACTATTCATAAACCCTTAGCTAGGTTATTTTCATTCTCACTTAGAAATTGATGGAATTTGCACGTAAGAATTGCAGATTTGTAAACACTGATCAGTCTTGCGACAGTTAAAGGTTTGGAAAAAAACAGAGGTTAATAAAAAGATTTTTTAGAAGTAGCCAATTTGGATTTAGAAAAGGAGACTTCTGTTTAACTTTAATTTTATTCTTTGAACAAGCAACAAGAATAGAAGAAGAACAGGAAAATTAAATCATGTGATGTCATATACTTAGACATCCAGAAAGAATACTGTAACATGAATTATTTGAAAAACATGCACATTTGTGTCTCATATGAATGAAATAATGCATACAGCTTGTGTTTAGATGCTGTAGCTGTGTAGTGGATATAAAGCAGGTCTACTGCTGATAAAAGGCTCTTCCGTTCCAGGACTTCATTGGTTCCTCAAAAAATGGATTAAGAAACATCTAATTTGGGTTCTTTATTTAACAGAAGATGAGACCTTGATTCAGTAGGTCAACATATCCACACCCCTAGGAAATGCAGTTCAATGAGAGGGGGACCCCTATTTCAGTAACCAAAAATATGAGTATTTGGCACCCCCTTCTTTCTCTTGGCACATTAGTATTCCTAGACCCCCTATTAAAATATTAAACAACAAAATCTATCTTTGGTATTTATTAAAATCACAATACTAATATGAGAGCACTCCCTATTCTTAAGTACAAATCTTATTTATATTTATTAAATTAGAAATAATTTCAGAGGATTGAAATCACAGTTACAATGTGACTGTGTAACCATAATGATAAGAATTTCTTACACTTAAAAGCTAAAACAAAGACAGACACGGCTATAAGTAGACATGACATATTCAAGGTTCACAACAGCACTGCCAAACACACTGCCAGCCCAAAGGGTTTCTTCAGACATGTTGATGAAAAGCATGTGTAACTGAAACTAGGAGGCTCTAATTTATGCAAAGTATTTTTGGAGCTAAAAACAAGACAATTTTCCCTCACTTCTTTCCAGAAACAGCTGGATGATGTTTATACCAAGTATGAGTAAACTGAGTTTTAATAATGGTTAAAAAAAAACCCATTGGTAAAAAATATTAGAGAACATAAAGTCCTTTATAAAATGATTAAAAAACAACAGGATCCAATATATAATATACTGCACGCACAAATAAAAAGGATATTGAAAAAGGTCAAGAGAGACAGGAATATTATAGTGGAGGGTTAAATAAAAATAATTCAATAATAAAACAACTATTTCAGCAGTAAATGAACCATTAAGAATGAATTAAAATATATACAGAACAAAAATGGGAGACTTCTGGACAATGATTGGGAAATGGCTGATTTAGTATCCATTCTGATGAGGAACGAAGAAAGAAGGAGTCACGAAGGCTGGGGTAAATAGCATTCTAGCAGTGTAAAGGAAAAGATTCTCACTAAATAACATCAGCAGAAGTGTTCTGTGTTCTGTGTTCTAGAATAATCTGGTTTTCACTGGACATTATGAGAAATTCATCCCCAGCTTCAGCACATCTGACAGTAAATTGAGAACTACCATATCCAAAATCTTCAAAGGCATTGACAAAGTCAACACGGTGGCCTTCTTCAGAATAAACAGTGAAACAAAGGACACCAGTGGAGACTGAGTGGAAATGCATTTAAACCTGAGAACAAAAGGCACTTTTTCAGCTAAGCGACCCTGTCGCAATTGTCCCACCATTTTTCATTGTTCAAAAATATAAATCATAATTCTCAATAAGTATTTCAGAATTAAAAATAAAGCTCTGCATTATGAATGGCAGAAGTTTGATAATTAAAAAAAAAACAACTTCATGTTGCATAATCATAAATTGCACCCACAGCCTTATCTGTACCTCAGCTGGGCTTCACACGGTTTGCAGACTTTAACTTGAAGCAAATTGCTTTCTAACATTGACACAGAAACCAAGATAGGCTTACCTGAACTTATTGCAAGCAATGTTTGTTTCTTAACTGTGGTTTAAAAGATCCAAAGATAACTGCTGCTGTATACAGAGCCTTGCAAAAATATTCTCCCTTGTTCCCAAAATTTATTTCTCTTAGAGCTTGTAATCATGACAGTTTTCCATAGGACATAGGAAATACAGTAATCTATTTAAGATGGCTAACAGCTGCTGACAGTATGTAAAACTTAAGGAAGATTAGAGGCCTCTAAAGTGTATTGTTTTGGCACAAGCCAGAAAAAACACCAGCACGATTAAACCAGCCAAGAAAAGTGTTGGCTACATTATATTATCACGTTGCAGTCCATCAGTTAGGCCCAAATAACTTTATAGAGCTTTGTTAGGAAGAATGGACAAAATTATACATCCATTGTACAAAGTTAGAAGCTGTGCTCCCAAAAGTACAGATTCATGCAATCAGTAAATGTTAATTTATAATAATTGCTTACACTTATATAGCAATTTTCTGGACACTCCACTCAATGCGCTTTAAAGGTAATGGGGACTCTCCTCCACCACCACCAGTGTGCAGCCCCACATGGATGATGTGACGGCAGCATAGTGCGCTCCCCACAGACCAGCTCTCAGTGGGGAGGAGAACAGAGTAATGAAGCCAGTTCAGAGATGGGGATTATTAGGAGGCCATGATTGGTTAAGGCCAGGGAGAAATTTGGCCAGGATGCTTGGGTTACAACCTTTTTTCTTTGAATTAGTATATGGCTATATGTTTTCCTCCCTTGTCAGACAAATAAAAAATGAATGCATTTAAAAATATCTTGATACCTCTGATATTTAATCTTTTACTTTTATAATTGGTTGGAATTTTGTTCTACCATCTGCTTACCATCTAAATTAATTTGTATTTGTTAATTTTTTTATTTGATTCTAAACCTAGACTTTGCATTTTTACAGACTCTCAGTACTGAAGGAACACTTGTGTGTGAACAGAGTAGGGAATCCTGCAATAAGAACATTGCAAACAAGATATAGCAATAAGAATTGAAACTGCCTGAGATATGGGGTGCATATTATTGTTAACACCCTGCTCACTAGCAGTAACAACACTCAAGACTTACGTGTATTGAAATCGTTTATTGAGTGTTTCAGTCACGGTGAATTTGCTTAACCTGCTTGTGTAAAGCCCCTCTCCTGGCCATAGTGTGAGGAGACTGGGATCCCCATGCAGAATGGAGGAAGAATGTAAAAGACCTGTGCAAGACAGGGAAGGGGCTGTGTTTTTAGCCGTGTCGCAAGCACAGCCTTCACTTGAAGCAGTGTTTCCCTGTGTTCTCTGCGGACTGCCTTCACACCATCCGGCATCTGGGGCTCACCTCAGGCTGCCTAGGCCTCACTTCAAGTGCAGCAAACACCCTTTTTCTTTTTCTTTCCTAGGGCTGCCTTCCAGGTCCCAGCAGAGTCTGTTCCTTGGGCTCTGTCTGGGAGTTCTGTGCTGTTCTCTCCGGCTCTTGCGAGAGGAACGTCGATCTCAGTGCTTGACACTCCTGGCAGAGCCTCTACATCATGCGCTGGCCTGGTCTCAGGAGGATCCCCTCCTCAGAGCACACAGATCCCCTCTCAATGGCGTTAGCATGCCTCTCTTGGGTTCCACCTGAATTGCCCCCTGCTGAGCCCTTCTCGTTTCCTTCTAAGGCTACATCTGGGAGCTTCCAGTAGTTGAGACGAGACCAGAGGACGGGGCAGAAGCAGGACCCATTCTCATGAGATGTCTCCATCAGCCTGTCCAAATGGCACCCGGGCCACTGGTTCCAGGAGCTTTCTTGGAGTGATGTCTTCTGGGAAACTGCGGCCACAGCCCATGCCTGACCTGCCCCATGAGGTCGAATTGTGGAAGCATCTTGAGTCGGCCAGCTCCTGGAGCCCTCTGACGGGAGTTTTCCAGAGAAGCCTACTGGCCAGAGACCAGCTGGGGACTTTGGTGGCTCATCCCTGTCTTGCACCTGGTTTTTCCTGCAGATCCCTTTCCTGTGCTTCAGTCTGCTGGTGTGTTTGCCTGCACCATGGACGACATCAGCAGGCTGGCCGTAGGGATCTGCTCCACAGCCATGGGAGCTACACGGCAGTGGCCAAGGCTCCAGGTGGACAGCTTCACCGCTGCACTAGGCCAGCTCTCCTTTCCACACAAGGTGCAGTGAGCCGGCCTGTCCTTGGACTCTCATGCCTTAGCCTTTTTTTTTTCTTGCTGACCAGAGAAGGCTATCCAAGCTCCAACAGCCAGTATTTAATTACTTAATTATCGCCTTTTCCCCTTTCACGTTCAAGAGCTAGAACCCTGAACAGTCAGGTCTCTTTGGGCTTTTCCAGAACTCTCTGGTCTCTTGCGCTTGGATTCTAACCAATCAAACCCATGGCCGTGCATTTGTGCACTTCTACTTGTCTATATTGAACACATTGTTTAAATGTTCACTTTCTCTGTCTCTGAACCTCTAGATCACATGTGTCAAACTCACAGCCCGCAGTGCCGCATTCGGCCCGCCATCCATTTTAATCCGGCCCTTGCAAGACTTCTCCCGGTCTATTGTATGAGTCCCGCTACAGCAGGAACTCCAATTCCCACGAACCCTCGGCTCCAATTGCATCATGCCACAACTGAGTACTAACGTCCTCCCCTGCCCTCTGCAGTAAAACAAATTAGATTGGCTACGTTTACACAGATATCACCGTGAATCTAGCAGTAGAAAAAACGCTCTCGTTTTCCTAGTAACACATAACTTTGGTGAAGGCAAGTTTTATAGTAGTTGAAGAAATAGCTAAATCAGGGAGACCGTTCTGTCAGGGCGATTTTCTAAAGCGGTGCCTGTTAAAAGTCAGGGAAGTAGTGTGTCCAGAGACAGGGTCCGCTTTTGCAAACATCAGTCTCACTAGAAATACGATGGCTACTAGAATATGCGTGGACGAGATTGCTAACGATCGACAAGAGCAGCTTTCAGAGAAAGCGACCGAATTTATTGCATATTCACTTGCTGTTCAGGTTTTTATGCCCAGATAAGACTTTCTTGCATCAAAGAAAAGAGCTCAGGTTTCTGGCTTGACAAAGCAACAGTAGGCTAACAGTTTGTGATGTAGACCTGTCCTTATTTGTGTTTGTTTTTATTTCAATTCATGTATTTATTTCAGTTCATTTTGTGCACTATTGCCAAAATTTGTAAAAATTGCCAAAAACTACCTAAAATGTTTGATCTCTTTTTTATCTTTAATACATTTTCTTTTATGAAATACTCAACCGTATTCTTAAATAGAGGAATACTGAAGCAATTTTTTGTTTGTATAGGCTACATTCACTTGCATATGCGGAAAAATGTATAACAAAACTCGAATCAGTATTTATCTCTGCATTTGTGGCCCATCACATGGTTAAATGTTTTTAGTTTGGCCTAAAGAAGAAGAAGAGCCGTCGTTTGTCATAAGGCTGGAAAGACTCTTAGTTCAAATGAAAAGACCTTACCTAAATTAGGTGAAAGCATAGATGTTGGATAGGAGTGTTTGAAAAGCTGCTGAAATTTGTTGAATATTGAAAATATACAGACTTATACATATAAGATAGTTTTTTATATAATGTTCTTTATATAAAGGTAAATAATAGAAATGTCAGACAGATGCTATGACCATGACTGTTCTATTCCAATATGTTGTATCTGAAGCAATGACCACTCAAAATGGCATCTGTTTTTTCTTTCTGTTATCTTAATACTTTTTGAACACCCATCTTGTTTTCATAATACTTTAAACCTGGTAATATGTAGCAACACTGGTAGAATACAATGTTGTTGTAGAATATTGATAGTACCCCCATGTTATTTGTTTGCAAAGCAGGCCTCTGCAACTCTTCCAAGAGCTCCTACCATACCAAAGCTGAGTGGTAGCACATCTGGTTGTGTGTAAATAAAATGCTGTACACTCTTTTTTATTCAATAAACACAACCATTCTAGTTATTTCAGACACACACACATAAAGGGTTTGGGCCAATTCAGGGGGAATGCATTTTTTTAAGGCAATCAATCCAAGCAGAAGTTCAGTCCAAAATGCAGAGAAGTTTTGTTGGCTACATCCCTGGTCTCATGCAACATGGCAAGTACCTGACTGGGACTATTCACCAAATCAGGCCAAGTTCCCACTGCTGCGCCGCCAGGCTCTGCCTTCTCCCTGCCAGGATGCAGTCCTGGTCACCGCACATTCAGAACCATGTGGTGCCATTCCTCAGACGCACTGACCTTTTCTTCACTACCCGACCAGGTGCTCCCCAGGCTGGAATTCCCCTGGCACATCTTCAGTGAGGGCTAACACTTTGAAATTGCTTAGTGCACACAAAATGTATTATAAAGTAGATCAGATGGTTAGCTGCGTCAGCATGCGTAGGCTCCAAAGGAACAAGAAATAGGTTTATCCATGCTGAAAAGAGAAGAAAGAAATTGCAGCGACGGGGCAGGAAGCAAAGGTAATGTAGCATAGGAGCACAAAAGCTGGGAGAGAGGAGGGGTGGGAGGCCGGAGCAGGGGACAGAAAGAGAGGCCAATCAGGAGGTGTGAAGTCAGGATAGGTGAAGAGAGGTGTGAAATGAAACCTACAATGAATAGAGAGAATTTAGAAGAAAATGAGTCTGACGTTGAGAGAAGGGGAAAGGTGTGATCCTAGCTTCAGTTTCAATTTTAGTTTCTGTAGTCTTCATGATGTGGGAGTTAGAAAAACCAGCTTTGAGAACACAGACAGAGGGATTAGTGTGATCATGGCCGTCAGAGGTGAAATGAGAAATAATAGGCTGGGAGAAATCTTTAATCTTAACAGCCCTAACATGTTCTCTGAAGCGGTCTCCGAGTCTCCCTCCTGTTTCCCCACTGTAGATGGCTGGGCATTTAGATAAGACTTTATTGATCCCGAAGGGAAATTGAGGAAAATGTACTGGAAGAGATACAGTAAATAAGGTATGTATTATTTAATAATAATAAAATGTATTATTGTGTGAGCGTGTGGAAGTCTCGGATAACGCATGGTTATACCACATTAATTTGTAAATTGTACTGGGTTATAATTCTCTTCAAAATGTTGACACTCACCACATTTGATACCATCGTTCTATGTTTTTATTGCTGTATATACAGATGCCGGCACTCAGAATGCTCAAGGATGTTTTACGCAGGGTGTCATGTCCCATAACACTGAAAGGTCACTCTAACACCTTTTTATTATTTTTTTCATGCGGGACTGCACTACTCTGTAAATGAATCCTTAACTTTTCCTGTCTAGCAGACACTAAAATCTTATTTTAATAATAAAAATGTATACAAAGCATCCATTAGTGCTTTCCTATGCTAGTCATTCTGTACAGTAACAGAATTTCTGTTTTCATTATATACAGTATACACAATTATTTGCATACTGAATAAATATGTCATATATTAGTATTGTGTATAAATAGTAATTAGATAACATAATTTTATTTTTAGATTATGGTTGTAAAATATATATTATATTTAATATATTGTATTATATTAAAAGGTATTGCTTGTAGAGGCAGAGGAAGTGAGTCCCAGACCCAAAGTCTGTTTTATTTCTAAATTAAAAATGAACATACAGTTTATGAATAAAAAACACTGAATTAAACGTGCACAAAATTACTGAGAAATGAATAAAAATAGCACATTATAAGTAAAAAACATTTTGTTTCAATTATTGTGGTGTTGCTGTGGTGAAAGTGTGGTTTCTTTACATAAAACCCTATATGTAGTACAGACGTGTACAGTACAGTACGTGACAATTAGTCTTTCAAATCACAACTGGGCTCTGTTTTGGTTTAGATTTGCTTTTAAATACATCAGTAACTTGTGTTGCTTATACAGTATATATTTATGTATTACATATAATGTTTTTGCAGTGTAATGGGAAATTAAATGGGTGTAAATTAGCTTGTTCAAACAGGGCAATGCTTTAGCTCAATGAGTCCTTGCCTGTCACATCACCTTGTGCAGTTCCCAGCCAACATGCAAAATTGTGTTTTTAATAAAATTGGGACAATCAATATTCTTTCTCTAATAATAAAATACAATTATATATATACTATAGTGACATTTTTAATGATTTATGCATCACAGAATGTTAAATATTATAATAATATTGATAAAGAGTTCACAAACTGTCCATTCCCTTAACATTTTCCATTTGCACCTCTTGAGCAGTGAATTGATCACTATCATTTGTCACCCATGGTGGATAAAAAAAAACAATACGATAGTTGTACGTTTATGAAATTTCACTTGCATCCAATAAAGTTGTTGCCTTCCTCTAAATGATACTGATTATTAGGCCTTCAAAAGTAGAAAGTTCTTTGGAACACTACCTCTTCTCTTAAGATATTTTGAACTCTTTGCTTTTATTGACATCTGTTTCCGAAAATTTGAAAAGTTTGCTTACAGATTGAGGATTCCTGCAAATAGGTATTCATCATGATTTGAACTACTGTAGGAATAGGAAAGGGGGTGGGTATTGAAGTAAGATGTGAAGACAGGGTTAATTTTAAGTCCTTTCTGCATGAAGATTAGACTTCTAAACAACAAGCTGGAGTTTATGGCAGGAAAGGGGGTTAACTGATAAGGATTCCAGATGCAAGCTAGGAACCCCCTGGGGTGTAATCTTACACTGACCATTTGGCCAGGATCTCTTAACTGGCCAAATACTATGACCCCCCTCTTTACCATAAGACTGAGTGACGTCAGAAGCGGAAAAGAAAATACTATATAAACTAAAAGTTTGTACCGGCACATTGAACAATACTTCGGTTTTGTTGTTTCTTGAGGGAAACAAGACTCTGGCTTTATTGTCCCTTGCATGCAATAAACTCATCTGTTTAACTTCATCTCAGGATTCAGAACCTTATTCTTCCTGTTACAACAGTATTGACAGTTTTCCGTCAGTTAATTTTCATTAGAATTAAATCCAGTTTGCCAGTTGGGTTGGAGAGCCTTTGTAGAATTGTCCACTTCTGCTTGCAAGGAAAGGAGTGGAAGTCCAGCTTGATCCTATTTGCTGTAAAAATATGTGATAGATGGAAATCATGAGTGAATAATTGAAGACAGAACAATGAGTAATGAAAACATACTATAGAGGCAATAAAAAAAATTGTGAAATCCCTATGCTCGTTTGTACTCTTTTAAATATTATACCTAAATCACAATCATAAGAAATTGTAATGTAAATGTTACAACCATGGACAGATGTCCATTTTGGGTCTTGTAGTAGACCCTATGAGATGCGGTAAGAGCTGGAGAAAACAGGAGGCGTGGTATGGGAAAACACATAGGGGTTTAATAGTGCACAAAATAATAGTGACAGTTCATGAGACAATGAGCGGGGGAGACAAAGAATGACATCCAAATCCAAACAGGTCCAAAGGCAGGTCAGGGCACAGTCCGGGAGTCCATCAGCAAGTTATCCAGTTATGCCAGCAGCCATATCATACTGCAACTCACAACTGACAACCCACTGAAACTAATCAGGTGTGAGCTTGGTCAGTACCTGGATGGGAGACCTGCTGGGAAAAACCAAGGTTGCTGCTGGAAGAGGTGTTAGTGGGGCCAGCAGGGGGTGCTCACCCTGCGGTCCATGTGGGTCCTAATGCCCCAGTATAGTGACTGGGACACTATACTGTAAATAAAAAACAGGCGCCGTCCTTCGGATGAGACGTAAAACTGAAGTCCTGACTCTCTGTGGTCATTAAAAATCCCAGGACGTTTCTTGAAAAGAGTAGGGGTGTTCTGGCCAAACTTCCCATTGGCCTTTACCAATCATGGCTTCCTAATAATCCCCATCTATAAATTGGCTTCATTACTCTGCTCTCTTCCCCACTCATAGCTGATGTGGGGTGAGTGTTCTGGTGCACTATGGCTGCTGTCGCATCATCCAGGTGGATGCTGCACATTTGTGGTGGTGGAGGAGAGTCCCATTTACCTGTAAAGTGCTTTGAGTAGAGTGTCCTGCAAAGCGCTATATAAGTGTAAGCAATTATTATTATCCATCCTGGGACAAGACAAGGTTAAAATCCGCGGGAAGGGGGAAAACACGAACAGACAAAACATGGAGGTCCAAGAGTGATGGGACGAGATCCTCCAGACCCCGGGCTCAGGAAATGGGAGGTGTCAGGGATGAGGCCTATGCCCTCAGGAGACAGACGTAGGGTATCCTGGTGCTAGGTGGGCCTCGCGACATCCTTACCCTAATGTTGTGCCCCGAGGACTGGAGGAGCTAGTCTTTAAATAATACACATAATGGTACACCTGGGGAGTTAACAACAATTACAGGAATAATAACGGGAGTAGTGGAGCGCCCTCTAGGGAGGGATGTTGGGTGTGACATCCCATAGTTACAGTATATGGAGGTTCGGGGCAGCAAGGTGATGCAGTGGTTAGCAGTGCTTCCTCACAGCACTGGGGCCTTGGATTCAATTCCGGATCTGAGGTGCTGTCTACACAGAGCTCATATATTCTTCCCAGGTTTGCATGGGTGTCCTCCTAGGTTTGCTCCAGTTCTCTCCCACAGTCTAAAAAACATTCTGGTAGCTAGATCATCCCCCTCTGACATAGAGTTGCATAGGTTACAGTATGTCAAGGCTTAGGAATGATTGATATATGGAGAAGTAAACATCCAGGAATAAAGGAGTTCACATGATATAATAAGGATAGGTCTAAACAGTCAAGAATTGATTATTGCTGAATTTCAAACTCATTAGAAGGACAGAATAATAAGGTGTCTATTGAACCAACAGTACTTACTGGTCCTAAAGCAATTTATATCTCTGTTAATTTGAGTACTAAAATTTCTAAAACTTATTGAAATCATAATAACAGGATTTTGGGAAATAACAGTATTACAATGGAAATTAGGGAAAGTATACAAACATATTGGGGGTGAGCTCAATGAACACATTCATATAGCCAAAACTGGGAATTTATTAAATATAAGATAAGGTTAATCGCTAATAAATCAAAGGGAGAGGAAATGATTGAGGCAATTTGTGATGTTACTGATTACAGCAGTACTGATCAAAGAGCTGTATGTAAAGCTAGTCTGCAAGCTGAATTAGACAATCGAAACGTAGAAAAAGCAAAAGGAGCTTTTGCTAGATCCAGAAGACGATGGTTAGATGAATATTTTTAGAATTTCCACGCTGAAAAGAGAAGAAAGAAAACGCAATGTTTCGGCCGTGGAGCCTTCTTCAGGTGTGAAGAAGATGTTATAATAATAATAATAATAGCTTACACTTATATAGCGCTTTTCTGGACACTCCACTCAAAGCGCTTTACAGGTAATGGGGTCTCCCCTCCACCACCACCAATGTGCAGCATCCACCTGGATGATGCGACGGCAGCCATAGTGCACCAGAACGCTCACCACACATCAGCTATTAGTGGGGAGGAGAACAGAGTAATGAAGCCAGTCCAGAGATGGGGATTATCAGGAGGCCATGACTGGTTAGGGCCAATGGGAAATTTGGCCAGGACGCCGGGGTTACACCCCTACTCTTTTCGAGAAACACCCTGGGATTTTTAATGACCACAGAGAGTCAGGACCTTGGTTTTATATCTCATCCAAAGGACGGCGCCTGTTTACAGTATAGTGTCCCCATCACTATACTGGGGCATTAGGACCCACGTGGACCACAGGGTGAGCGCCCCCTGCTGGCCCCACTAACACCTCTTCCAGCAGCAACCTTAGTTTTTCCCAGGAGGTCTCCCATCCAGGTACTGACCAGGCTCACACCTGCTTAGCTTCAGTAGCTTCCCAGTTGTGAGTTGCAGGGTGATGGTGTTCACCTGAAGAAGGCTCCAAGGCCGAAATGTTGTTGTCACAGGTTAATCCGTAGCGACTAGTGATAGAAGAGATCGGACCCGATGCGGTGCTCAGGAATCCAAAAGGGCGAGAGAGAAATGCGAGGTCGGGGTAGTTAGCCAGGGTTGGGTTACAGGTGTCTGGTCGATAGGTATCCAAATCCGTAGTCCATAAGAGAGAGTGACAAAGGTTGCCGGGGACGAAGCAGGGTCAGTAATTAGTAGCCAAGCCAGTAGGTGTCCGTAGAAGAGAGAGACGTGAAGCCATTGCTGAAGAGTAATCAGGGTCGAGATCCAGATGTCAGTTAGAAGAAAACGCGCACAAGAGAAGGTTTAAGGCAATTACAACAGTGAGCAAGGAGTGAACGGAGTGAAGGGGTTTATATGTGAAAGCAGGGAGTGATGTGCTAATTGCTAATAGCGGCGCAGGTGTGTACACCGGGAGGTGCACGCGGGAGTATGATTCGTGACAGTTGTGTTTTCTTTCTTCTCTTTTCAGCATGGAATAAACCTATTACTTGTTCCTTTGTAGCTTAGGCATGCTGACTCAGCTACCCCCATGAAGAATTTTGTTTAAAAATATTCTTCAGTCGAAGCACACATTACTCATCCCCTCAGTTTTGTGATAAAAATCACAAACAAGACACTATAATTAGTACCGTGGCCAAGTTTGGGGGGGCAGGCAGTGAGGAAGGAAAACTGAGCCAGTCAGCGAACTGGACCAGACCTCTAGGTTAAACCCCGATGGAAAGCAGACAATAACTGAAAATTTCTTTATTCTTTTGTTTGCCCTTCTACAATCCCCCCACCTTTAGGGGTCATGTTTCTTCTTACCCAATTCAGACATTTTTGCTTCCTTGTTTTCTTCATACCTCCCTCTTTCCCTTCCTTTCTTTACTCTCTGACCATCACGAGAGGCTGTAGATCATTCCTGTCACTCCTGGAATCAAAGAGGACCTCTCGGGATTTACTTACATTGAGCTGGAGATCTTTCTGACTGCACCAGCTCACCAAAGCACTGAGCTCTGTCCTGTCCAGAGACTGGTTGTTTTTTGTCATTAGCCCTGTCTGAGTTTGATGATTTTCACAGACTGGGTAGTAGACACACAGTCAGTAGTGTACAAGGAGTACAGAAATGGGGACAGACAGTGTCCATAGTGGGCTCCTGTGTTTAAAACCAGTGGCTGTGAGAGATTCTGATGTACTTTGCCCCTGTGCCTCCAGCCTGATAAATAATCTAGACTCCAGAAACAAATTGAAGGATTTACACCCATGTCAATTATTTCAGGAAAGAGACTTTGGGGGTCAATTGCAATGAACTGAAAGTAGCATACTAACAGGAGTTCAACCCATGCTTATTACGCAGCTGCGGTTTAAACTTGTGTTCCACCTTAAGACCAATTGCAACAAATTTTGCTGCTGTGCTTAGTCCGCAGCACCGTACTGTCGAGGAAATTTAACTATCAAGGAAGCCACGAGACAGAGTTCTCACCTGAGTAAGGTCTTTATTTCAATATTGCAATATTGGGAGCCCTGCTGCCACTTTGCAAAGTGCAACCAGAGACTCAATTTGTTACAAGCAGTACAGGGTTTTTATAAGACGTTGCGCTGTAAAAAAGTTCAGCACTTGGTCCCTTCTAAAACTTCCCCTTTCTCTAAGAGATAACAAATTACATCATAGAGTGAGAGAAGAAAAACTAGATTTGTTATTCAAAGCTTATCAGTTACTTTCAGCTAATTCTAATGACCCAGACAGCATATATTGTTTTGGTACATTGTCTTCTAAACTAACCCAAACAGTGTACTTTGTTGACGCACTGTTTTCTAAAATTCTGCACGTACTGTAGCACAGCAGTTACATCCTTGAAATATATTATCTAAAAGCACCAATATATTTTTTTCAAAGCTCTCTACATTTTTAAGAATCAATTTACTTATTAGATTTCCACTTCAGTACTAAAGCTGTTCTCAATTGCAACGAACACAGAGTAACAGTTGCTGTCCTCTAGAGGTGACTAAAGTAGCAGACTAACTTAAAACACCTCTTCGTATGGTTTAAGCAACTTAGAACCGTATTTGGCGTAACACTAGATTGCATTAGACGGCTCCCGAATGTAGTGGAAATAATATCATCACTACTGTACGCACTGAATTTATGCATCCGTCGCTTGGAAAATTATTGCAATATTTAACTCAAATTGCTTAACACCCATACCAAATTTATTAATAATAAAGTTTATTAATACGTGTGTATTAACAAAAGTGTCATTTACTAATAATTACATTTATTGTCAATCATTATTAGTAGCTGTGAATTTTATGATATCCTAGGGAGTGAAGAGAACAGAACTTAAGCAAATAGTTAAATAAATGGAGCGTGAGCTTTAATGTGTTCTTTAAAATCTGGGTGTCAATTGAATAGATTTGTTGAATATTTTATTATGATGGGTCTCCATATTTGTGGTTATCAGAGGAAAGCGAGGATAATGAGGATATGGGTAGTACCCAAGCATACGTTAAAGAAAGAAACTCAGTATCTTAAAAGTGATTTATGATAGTTCTTCGGAACACTGTCCCTTCTCTGTCCTGCAGCTGTGGTCCAATAATGACCGTGTTGAAACAGCCAGAGTGTGCTGAATGCCTTGGAGATGAAAGAGGTGACTCATCCCAGTCAATCGCAAGGCTATGTAGGACTGCACATGACATGATGAGGGTGCTGGCTCTTGATGGACTGGTATGCAAACCAAATGAAAGACAAGCAGAGCATTGTTTTTCAATTCCAAAAGCTCGTTCAATGTGGCTTCTCGCATTTTTATGACTCCTGTTATAGTGCTGCTCTTATGTTATAGGATTGTGCACAGGTGTCAGAAGATATCGTCGTAAAGGATAACCACCAAAACAACATGCCGGAGAGCTCTTCCCCACTTTGAAAGAAAGATGTTGGAACTGACTAAAAAAAAAACCTTAATTTGAAATGTAAGCTCCTACTGACACAGGAGGAGAGAGAGAAAAAATTATTTCAAGTGAAAATTGAAGTTCTGAAAAGTAAGCAAAAGGCTCGCCGTGCTAAAGAAATGTAGTACCTTAAAAAAGATAGAAATGCTTAGAAGGTCAGAGGAACAATTAATGTTTTTTTATTTGTTCAAGTAATTTTATAAGTTTAATTTCCAGTTCTGTTAAAAATAAAACTTAACTTTACTGGCCATTAGTTGGTGTCTTTCGTAATGATTTAGCAATAGCAATGTGTCCACTTGTTCGTCTGGAGTGTCTCGTTACACGAAATTAAAGCAGCAATAATACTGTAACGTTCTGTTTCAAATGCGCAGCTGTGGTTCTCATTTGTTTCGTGACTAATTGCAATTGAGTATCTCATTAATAACTACGTACTCTCATCTGGTGAATTATAGCCTAAATGCAATTCTTAAATTAAAAACTAACATTAATTTGTCAGGAAATTTAGTTGAAATATAAACAAGAAACAGACAAAGTAATAATTGTATATTAACGTGGCCTACTGATTAACCTACTAATTAGATGATGCACAATGTTCTGATGCACAGTACCCTGCAGTTCAGGCTAATTAGTACAACAACAACAACGAGCTCTGGGAACCAGATTAAGCACAAGTTCATCGGAACTCCAACTTTTTTCTGCATGTTTTTTTGCTGCAATTGAACTCAGAGCTGGAGATGATCTCCAGAAAGTACCGTACTAACTAAACTACAACTTAGTATGCAGCTCAGTAAGTTCGTTGCAAGTGATCCTGGGGGTCTATTGCATTAAAGGCGGAGCTGTAGTAAATCACCAAGACCAACGTGTACGTACTGGGGTCCTCAAGGGGCTGGAGGTTAGACAATCTGTTGTATTGGTGTGAGTCCTGGTGGGTGATGAATACAGATGCAGCCATTCAAAGTGCGCGGCACAGACACGTACCAGAGGTAATTGGCTACGGACTCGCGCATCATGACGCGCGTTGACGCAAAATACCGCGGTATGTGATTGGTTGACCGACAGGGGCACTCGTGGTGCGTTGGTCGGTCGTAGAAAGATTTAAATGTCTTTACTGTGCCCGTTTTAGTATTGAATATTTATATGGAATTTTACCACTGAAGGGAAATCTTAGTAGCTGAGCATAAAAAGAATAGGAGCATACTGTAACTCGTGTGAAGGCCATAAACGATATTAATTTTGGAACATAAACATACAGTATATGGCTGGTCTCGGTACTTTAAAGAAAACATGCACATCAGTATTCCATTTCTCCCTAAACATTTTAAGCATCGAAGTCTTTAACTAACATGAGATTCAAGGTGCTTTATTAGCATGAAGGATGGGTACAATCAGTGTTGGGTATTTACTTTGTAATCTGTGGTCCTTTTAACTGTTTTTACATCTACTGTATTGCTTTAAGATGCCACTTTTAAAGGTGATATATAAAATCAAGGCTTTAACTTGCTTTAACTCCGCAAGTCTGAGCTCTTGTGTCCGTCCTATCCGAACCCGAAAGTATTACAATATGTATATTTATAGCAGGTGGTGAACAGCTTTTTAGTATAGATTACACTTTTCTAAAATGTATTTAAAAAATAAAAATGATTACAATCTAATCTTTTCACGTTTGATCCCAAGATCCCAAGAAAAATAAATCTAAACGGGGAGAAAGCTATGCTGAAAGTTTATTAAGATACTTAGAAGACAAAGATATCAATTTTTGTTGCATTTGTCTGATTGTGAATCAAAAAACACATATATTTAAACATGCATTTGCGATTTAAATCAAAACGCGATTTAAATCAATATAAATGTTTATTTTGTAACGCATAGGTGACTATTCATTGTTATTAAAATGACTTAAATTCGATCATGTTGTGATATTTAGAAATATAAATTTGTTTGGTGCGAGTGAAGTTTAATTTAATCTCTGACCCAGGGAAACGTTTTATTTTTTCAAAGAAATGTTTGTTAAAAAAAAGTCAAGGCTTCAGCTGGATCCAAACACCCAATGTGTGATGTGGGAATCAGGAACATAACCCACAGCACCACCAGCAAGGTCACATGAGGAGTGTTGAAAAAGCCCTACAAAACATCAATAGACATCGTACAGCGTGTACAATTCTTGTGTTGCGGTACATGAATATAATTATATCGTTATTAATTTCTTTAGATACGCGATTCCATATTATATTCCCTTTTATTCAAATTCTAAAAGTATGCTTGTTGACTCTGGTATCACGTTAGTTAAAGACTTTGATGCTTAAAATGTTTAGGGAGAAATGGAATACTGGTGTGTATGTTTTCTTTAAAGTACCGAGACCAGCCATGTACTGTATGTTTATGTTCCAAAATGAATATCGTTTATGGCCTTCACACACATTATGCTCCTATTCTTTTTATGCTCCGCTACTAAGATTTCCCTTCAGTGGTAAAATTCCATATAAATATTCAATACTTAAACGGGCGCAGTAAAGACATTAAATATACATATACATACTGTATACAGTACAGTTTGCATACAGTAATATGTTTATGTTCCTAAATCAATCTCTTTTATGAACATGTGAAAGGCATGGTGAATCGGAGATTCTCAAAAATTACTGTACTTTGCATGATTGGAAACAAATGCGTGATTGCAAAATGCTGTGGTGTTACTTTTACAAAGACGGTCAATGAAAAAAAGAATGTGGACCAGGGCAATACTTTGAGTTTACAGCTTGTCCAAGGTCATTCATTATTAATACTATTAGTAATATCTTCGTTAAAGACTTTGATGGCGACAGCTCAAACATGAGAGGTTGAGCTTTATTAGCTCCACCTTGCGGAAATTCCGGATAGTATTTTTTTACTTGCGGTACTATACGAGAATTTACGGTAACTCATGGTAGACTGCGTAAAGCACACCGGAAAATAATGCGGTATCGCCCGCTTGTTTTGAATGGCTGCATCTGTACATATTTACAAACTAGCCATTCAGACACTGTCATAACGGTTGATCCTACCATCCTAACATGAACACACATGCTATATTTAACTTCTTTTGCACTGGGATAATAACAGCAGACTAACTAATAAAATTGTCTATGCTCTAAAACCTATTTAAGAACAAGCAAATACATTCTGAGGATACCTTTATAATGCTACATGTACAATTTCAATGTTAAGCCATTGTTCTTGTTTGGGGTTTAAAGTTATATTATATAAATAAAACCTTGCGTCACAAGATTTGCTCTAGATTGGCAGATTTAACCCACCTTCTCAGTTGGGCAGATGTAGAAGTTGCCTTCTTAACCTACGAGATCATTTAGACCACATACAATCACATACAATCAGTGATGGGCAAACATGGGCAAGATGGCGGCGCGCATGGACGCAGCGGCTTCATTAGCTCTCAAACAATGGTGCTTTTTGTTCGTTATTCTTATATTTTTTGTCACGTTATTTACTCAAAACACTGAAGCTTACTTCTCCTACGACCGGAAAACATTACTGGACATCAGAAACAACTGCAGGGATTTCTCCTTTAGTTCGCTCGACCTGGATTACATCAGCTCGTCCATCCTCTACACCGCAGACCCGGAAGCCGCGGAGCCACCTGACCGTGACCGCCGGGAGAGGAGACGGCGCAAGCGGTGCGAGCGCAAACAGAAACGCGGTAAGAGAGCCGGGCTGCAAATAAGACTAAAAGAACAGCGGAACAGACCACCTATACCCAGCCTGTTCCTCGCTAACGTACGGTCCCTAGACAACAAACTGGACGAAATAAAACTCAGGCTCACTACTCGCCAGGAAATAAAAAACTGCTGCACTCTTGTGTTTACGGAAACGTGGCTTCACAACAACATACCGGACTCCGCCATTCAGCTTGATGATTTTTTAACTCTCCGGTCGGACAGAACAGCCGCCTCTGGTAAAAATAAAGGAGGAGGTCTGTGTATTTATGTCAACCAAGCATGGTGCAGAGATACTACAGAAATCGCTATCCACTGCTCACCCGACTTAGAATATTTAATGGTAAAATGCCGACCCTTCTACCTACCTAGGGAATTCACGTCGGTCATTATTACTGCTGTATACATACCTCCTAACGCCAATGCTAAGGAAGCAGTCAAAATGCTGTCCAAAGCTATTAGTAAACAAGAATCAGCACACCCTGATGGTGTATTTATTATTGCAGGTGATTTTAATCATGGAAATCTGAAATCAGTCCTGCCTAGCTACAACCAACACGTTGACTGCCCCACCAGGGGAAACAACACACTTGACCTAGTTTATACTAATGTACCCGGTGCTTACAAAGCAGTACCTCACCCCCCTCTTGGACAATCTGACCACATCTCCCTGTTCCTACTCCCAGCCTACAGACGACTTCTCAAACGCACCAAGGCTCCAGTTATAACTGTAAAAACATGGACCAAAGAGGCAGAATCAATGCTTCAGGACTGTTTTGAGTGCACAGACTGGAGTGTGTTCAAAGATGCAGCCTCCCATGGATCCCACACTGATATTGATATGTATCCATCAGCAGTCACTAGCTACATCAGCAAATGTGCTGATGATGTGGTGAGCGTTAAAAAGATACGCAAACTCCCGAATCAAAAACCTTGGATGAACACTGTGATCCGCTCCCTGCTTAAAGCCCGTGATGCAGCCTTCAAATCTGGTAATGAGGAAGAACTGAGAGGGGCTAGGAAAGAATTAAGAGCTGGCATAAAATCTGCCAAGAAACAGTACAAATCCCAGATAGAACACCACTACAACACCAACACTAACCCACGACGCATGTGGCAAGACATAAATACAATCACAAGCTACAGGAGCAAAACAAGCCCTGTAAGCGCTACTGACCCCTCTCTCCCAAACAAGCTTAACACCTTCTATGCACGCTTCGAAGCTCAAAACCCTGAACCAGCCACCTGGACCACTGACTCCCCTACCACCCCACCCCCCACACTATCGAAGCTAGATGTGTGGAAATCACTAAGTAGAGTGAACACACAGAAAGCTGCTGGACCTGATGGTATCCCTGGCCTGGTACTCAGAACATGTGCCTGGCAGATAGCTGATGTCTGTACCGACATCTTCAACCTGTCCTTGGCCCAGGCCACTGTACCTAGCTGCTTCAAGACAACCACCATCGTGCCAGTACCGAAAAAATCAGCCCCCACATGCCTGAATGACTACCGCCCTATTGCACTCACCCCCATCATAATGAAGTGCTTTGAAAAACTACTTATTCCGCACATTAAAGCCAGCATTCCAAAAACACTGGATCCTCTACAGTTTGCCTATCGCACAAACCGCTCCACAGAGGATGCAATCTCCATAGCTTTACACACCACACTAACCCACCTGGATAAAAGGAACACCTATACAAGAATGCTGTTCATTGACTTCAGCTCAGCATTTAACACCATCATACCCATAAAACTTTCTACCAAACTCAGGGCTCTAGGTTTAGATACAACCCTCTGCAGCTGGATCCTAGACTTCCTCACCAGCAGACCCCAGACTGTCAGGATTGGCAACCTCATCTCCAACACACTCACCCTTAACACCGGTGCCCCTCAAGGCTGTGTGCTCAGCCCACTGCTTTACTCCCTGTTCACCCACGACTGTACTGCTAAGTTCAGCACAAACACCATCACCAAGTATGCTGACGATACCACAGTCGTGGGCTTGATCACTGACAACGACGAGACTGCCTACAGGGAGGAGATAAAACAACTCGCAGACTGGTGCCGAACCAACAACCTATGTCTCAACATCAGCAAAACCAAAGAGCTGATTGTTGACTTCAGAAGACAAGGAAAAGTTCACTCCCCCATCTACATAGAAGGGTCTGCAGTGGAGATGGTGAATAACTTCAAATTCCTAGGCGTTCACATCTCTAAGGACCTTACATGGACACTGAACACCTCCAGTCTCATCAAGAAGGCACAACAGCGGCTGTACTTCCTGAGAAGGCTGAAGAAAATACACCTACACCCACTGATCCTCACCAATTTCTACAGATGTACGGTGGAGAGCATACTGACCAGCTGCATCACAGTCTGGTATGGCAACTGCACTGCATCCGACCGTAAGGCACTACAGCGGGTAGTCAAAACTGCCCAACACATCATCGGCAGTGCCTTACCATCCATCCAGGAAATATACAACACCAGGAGTCTGAAAAAAGCCACCAAAATTATGTCTGACCCCACTCACCCTGGTCATAACTTGTTTGTTCCCCTACCATCTGGCAGAAGGTTCCGGTCACTCCAGTCACACACAACTAGACTCCAAAATAGCTTCTTCCCCAGAGCTGTCAAGTTGGTGACGCCCCCACTCCCTTCCACCTTATTATGATCTCTCCTAACATCCTCCTGTACCCACAACCACTGTACTCCTACACCACCACACACACATGTAAGCCAAAATTGTACTGTCCCCTCGATAGCCCAGTAAAATTGTAACAGGCATAATAATATTTAATATTTATTAATTAACCATACTACTTTTAACCATACTATCCTTTTTTTTTTTTTTTTTTTTTTTTGCACTGTTCCAAGAATTACCTTGCACTGTTTTTGTCCTGTTAAATTTTCTCTGTTTGCGGAATTTTGCACAGTTTTCGATTACATGTTATTTATGTTATGTTATTACATGTTACTGTTATTGCTATTGTGTAACTGTCTATTGTCTCATCTTCTGTCCTATTTATATACTGCACCTGAGTGACTAATGAGAAACACTTTTCATTATACTATGCACCTGTGTAAGTTTAATGACAATAAAGTTGAATTGATGACTGAAGAAGCTGCTCTGAAAAATGTTTTTGGAAGAGTTACTGGGATCATTGAAAAAAGAAAAAAACACTTAGGTAATCATATTATTCTAAAAAAAGATTTAAAAATTATAGATTATTTCATTTCTGAAAATTATACCTCACATTATTTAAGAATGTAATATATCTTAATATATTAATTTTATTTGTTGATGGTTTTTCTGACATTTTAGGCATTTTATCCCATTTCATCCTTTAAAACATATTTCATTTTCAATACATTGTATATTTCTTCCTAATTGTCTTTTTTTTCTGCCTTGATCTTGTAATCCAAGATTTCAGAATATTCCTTACAAACTAATAGAAGACGTGGGTCAGATCTGTGCACATTATGAAAGGGTGTGTAGCAGGACAGAGTAACCACCAAACTTCTTGTAGATTATCAATACACATAAAATGTTCCAGTAATCTAGAGGGTTCTGCCATTTTAGATTTGATGCTGTTCCTGTCGGATTTATTAAATGTGTAAATTAAATCTCCTCTCATCACTACTATACCAGTCTGAAGGTCTTCCAATAAAGTCTGCAATTCAACAAGAAATGCCACATTTCCCACTGGTGATAGATACTAGGAAATTAATGTACATTTTTCCCACAAATCATCCAATTTAAAATCAAATAAGCTCCCTCTTCGTCTGCTGGTTGAGAGATTAAAGTCGGAATAAATACAGGTTTAAAATCCAGGAGTATCAATAGTCCTATTTTACAATTACAATAAAATGCTCAGAATATGTAAAAAAAAACTCTGTAAAATGCTCTACCGTTTGACTGCCTCCCAATCCTCCCCAGTAATGCGTCGTACTGCTCCCACTGCTGCCGAAAAGTCTCCATACAGGTGCTGCTTCTACAGGTTGGCATCCTGGCCAGTGGCCGAGAGCAGAGACCCACAGCCTGTGGCAAAATAACATAATTCATGTAAGAAATAAAGTCACACAGTAGTATACATCAGTTTCTGAACAGATGTCAAAATAAACTTTTCTTTTTATCCGTCTTACCGCTTTCTTTATTACTGTCGTGGTGGTAGATTTCGAAGATCGTTTCGCCCATGCTGTGTTTTCCTGAAGAACAGACTGCTAAGAAATATTTATAATTGAATGTATAATTCAAACCGTCAATAATACTTTGTAATATGCGCTTTAATCGTGTATTTCAGATGAAGCCTGCTGTGTATTTGCTTACCCTTCGCTCTTTGCAAGCTGGGGCGGCAGAAGCACCTCGTCTCTTCCAGTAAAAGGTCTTGGTCTCCATACTGTACTATGGTTGCTGTAGTGTAGGCTCGCAGTTTTTTTTTGTGATGGGAACTCACCCAATCCCTTGGTGTATTTATGCTATATTCTCATGTACGGCTAGAATGTGTTCATTGTCTTCCAATGAAAGGCAGGTTCCTTTTGCCGAAGTCAGGAGACATTAGAAGCTTGCCCCACCCGGACTGTTAAACCAACGCATTAGCACGTCAAAGCTATCCCATTGAGGAACCGGGCGCAATAATTGTTTTGTTCCTTGATTTTCTGATCTGCATTAATTACATCACCACCACTGGCCGTGGGGCCGTGGGGTGAGACAGGGCTGCAGCCTGAGCCCAGGCCTGCAGGCCTGCAGCCTGAGCCCAACACAGTTTAATATATAACAGTATATCAACGAATTAGCAGGAATGTTGGAACAGTCTGCGGCTCCTGGTCTCACACTACACAACATAGAAATCAAGTTCCTCCTCTATGCAGATAACCTGGTCCTGCTGTCGCCCACAGAACAGGGGCTGTGGCAGAACCTGGCACTGCTGGAGCAGCACTGTCAGACCTGCGCGCTGCCAGTCAATCTGGACAAGACCAGAGTTTTGGTTTTCCAGAAAAAAAGCCAGACCTCAGGGAAACAGGTACAAATTCACACTTAACAACAACACATTAACACCTAACAACGGGTGCAGGGCCGAATTAGGCCAGTACCCACTATTATTAAACATACAGAAAAGAATATTAAAGTATTGGCTTTAATATTTTAATATTAATATTAAAGTGCCCCTTTCCATTCAGCGGGTGTCTGAGCCGCTGTGTCCTATCTTCTGACAGTCACTGTTGTGAATGTCTGTAGAGTGTATCTTATTTTTAGTACTATATTTTTATATTATATTCCCTATTAATCAAAGTCTAAGAGTATGTATCGGCTTGTCCCCCCCTCCCGCCCCTCTCTGTGTACAGTAGAGCCTCCTCTCCTGGATAGTGGAGCCCATACAGCTGTGTCTGGAGAAAATCCAGGGTATCAGCTTCAACCACACAGCTGGGCAGCTTGTTCCCCCCTCCCGCCCCTCTCTGTGTACAGTAGAGCCTCCTGTCCAGCCAGTACAGGAGGCTCTACTGTACACATAGAGGGGCGGGAGGGGGGAACAAGCTGTCCAGCCATGTGGAATGCTACAGAACCTTAAACAGACAATACACACTAGCGGAATATTTGACCAAGATATCCAGACACAGCTGGATGAGCTCCACCAGCCAGGACAGGCAAATAAGATACACTCCACAGACATTCACAACAGCAACATATCATAAAACATTTGCACATATTGTTAAATTATTACTTGTTTTTCAGGAAGTTTAAAAAACACTTGAATTACTTATCCAGTCTCTCAAAATAAAATTATTTTTCAAGCAATGTAACTAATATCGGGCAATGTGTTTTTTTTAATCTAACATTGACAGCCACATCTTAAATCTTGTCAGTCAGCTCTTTTTTCTCTATTTGAATTGTGGCGATTCAAACAACTTGGGATAACAAGTGGTCTCAAAGTCACAGAGCTCACAGAACTTCAACAACAGATGACAACTTCCTTAGTCCTTCCTTAGTCTTCCTGAAATTGTCAGATTATGAGTGAATAAAAGCATTTTATTAAAAACACGTTTGCATTTGTTTGGGAGCTATATTATGTATTTTTCATATATAAGATATAATGATGTGTTCCTGCTTACACATTGCACGACTTTAAAAGCTATAAAAACAGGTTTCGAATCGTGTCTTTTTCACATTATCTGGCGAGCCTTGTTTTGTCAAAGAACCAGAGATCATCTTGCTTTCAAAGGATAGCACATACTTTGAAAAGACCGCAAATGTATTAGCAAGGGTTAATTGCACTATGGACCGCAAAAAGAAATGTAAAATAGTCTTCTTTAGGTGTGAGGGCAGGAGTGGATCGCAGCAGGCATACTCAGCAAATAACAAGAAAACAAAGAACAGGGCAGGTGGGACGAGTATCCAGACAGTGAGTGATCAGAAAAAGGAAACAATTGTTACGCCCTGGTTTTCGACATAATTTTTTTTAACTTGCTAATGCATCAGACACATTTCCTGGCGTATTGTGTTTTAAATAAAATAGGAGTGTCTTTCCCTGGTATTAGCTCATCGGTATGGTGTAAGTTTTATCTGTACCATACTGTATACAGGTACAGACTTCAAGCTGCACCACTGTATCGCTTTGGTAAGGAGACAGACTATGGCCAAAATCACAAAGACTCTCTCACACCAAATAATGAAGATGAAAAGAAACGGGAAGTCAACGTGAGACATTGTACAGCATTTGGGTTCAATAGACATCTTCGTTTGTGAAAGCACAGTGAGACGACATTATAAAGGGGAGAGGAGGCAAAGAGAATCTAAACGGAGGACGATTCAAAGGTAAATAACTTTCAAAAAATACTTTTCTTGCATGTAAATACAACTACATACATTATTTTTTATAACTAACTAACTGTTGATCTCTTTTTTTTTCAAGTCCTATTGTGCGAGCCATTTACAGACTGACGGATGAAAATGATGAGCTCGGCGATGCAAGTTCAAAGACGGCTATAGGCTGACCTCGGTGCGAGCATAAGTTTGACATTGATAAGAAGAGTGCGCAGAGGGCTTGGATGGAGATTCAAAAAAACCAACACATGCCCCATGATAAGGGTAAAAATCAAAGAGGAAAGACTCAAACAAGTGCTCCAATGGATTGAACAGGGGGAGGCATTTCATAATGTACTTTTCACCGACGAAACAACAGTGGTTCTGGAACAGTTTTCAACAATGTCATTTTGTAAAAAGGGGAGATAAGTGGACAAGCCAAAGGCCAAACATCCACTGAAGGTTCACGTCTGGGGGGGTATATCTAGAAGAGGCCCGGGACCACTTTCTTATTTTAGAAGGAATTATTGAATTCTTCGAGGAAGTCGTGGTCACACAGCATGCCGTCCCATATATCAGGGAGCACTTTGGATCAAGGCACCGTCTCTTTCAAGACAACGATCCGAAACACACAGCAGCAAGGGCGAGGCTTGTAGCAGAAGGAGTGAACTGGGTGAAAAGTCCAGCCGAATCCCCAGATTTAAATCCAATAGAGATGGTTTGGCATTCGCTAAAAGACTATGTTCGGAAAACTGCTAAACCCAGCACAAAGCAAGAACTGATCGATGCGATCTACAAATTCTGGGAGAAAGAACTGACCGAACAAAATTGCAACAATTTTATCAACAGGCTGTTTCGTGTTCTTCCTAGGATTGTTGACCGGGGCGGGGGACATTCGGGAATGTGAGTCTGATAAAGAATGAATAAAAGCATTTTATTAAAAATGCGTTTTGCGTTTGTCTGGGTATTTACTTTGTAATCTGTGGTCCTTTTAACTGTTTTTAGATCTACTGTATTGCTTTGAGATGCCACTTTTAAAGGTGATATATAAAATAAAGTTTTTTATTATTGTTATAGAGATTATTGTTATTTTCTGGTTCAGAAAAAAAGATCTAAAGTATACTAGTTTGTAACTCTTCTCATTCTCTCTTTGCTAAATGGCTTTTCATGCTAATCTGATCAATCTATCTGCCTATTTTCTGTGCTTTCTCTATCCTGCTAGATTTGCAATTATTCTGAAAATGTTCTTCTTGAAATAACTCATTTCTAAATACCTTTTTTCACTGTTAACATCTTGCAGCAACTCTGCGACAAAATATACACTTACCTCAACCTGACAGTTCATCCTGCTACCAACATTAAAAAAAAAAATCTTAAGATTTCTATATTTATGTCTTTATTTAGTGGTTTCATTAGTGACAAAGGCTAAACTTTCTTGGAAAAATGAATTTTATGTAAACCATGTTTGCTATTAATTCATTTAGGGCTCACTGACAGAATTGCTGTTTTTTATGCAAGCCAAAAAATTTTGGTGCCATCGTCTGCACTTTAAAGGTACCCCCGTGCTAGAAGAATTTGCCCAGCGTACTAATATAGGCACATCCCGGAATTTTGACTTCACTGTGTAATGAAGAAATTTTAAAGACTACTTCTTAGCGTAGATAAAAAAGCTTGGATTCCCATGGACAGTATCTTATACACATATCTTTTTCTGTTGTCTTTGTTGATCTCTTGAGGATCCTTGTGATATTTTGAGCTCTTGTTGAATGATAAAAGTGTCACAGTTTAAATAATTTTCGTTGTTAGAAATTATAAAACGCTCTGTTAAAAACAAGGGAGTTTTTATATCTGTTATAGTAAAAGAAAATGCCCGACGAACTAGGGATTGAACAGTTTTTCAGTGCTTGTACAATCGATGGAAATGTTCAAATAAATGTGCTAAAGAAATGAGCAAAAAAAGTCATTTATTCCTTTATCATATTGGCTAGCTAATGTCCCATCCTTGTTAGTTAGATCAACGAAATGCTGTGGTGGGTGTTACTTTTTGTCGATGAAAAAATAAAGTCTTTCATTTAAAATGACGGTTGCAAATAGTGTGGACCAGCGTAATACTTTGAGTTTTACTGGTGGAGCTCATACAGCTGTGTCGGGATATCTTGGTCAAATATTCGGCTAGTGTGTATTGTCTGTTTAGGGTTCTGTAGCATTCCACACGGCTGGGCAGCTTGTTCCCCCCTCCCGCTGAAGACTCGACCACTTGAAAATACCTGTGAAACCTGTTTAATTTGTCACAGCCAGTACTCCCGCAGAGAGTGATGAAAACCACATGTAAGAATTGGTGCTTAAAATGTTTAGGGAGAAATGGAGTATTGGTGTGTGACTTGCGGAGTTAAAAGCTGCCTTTATTTTCTCCTCCGTCACCACCTGCTAGCGAGCTCTCCCGCGCCCCGACCAGAGAGAGACACACGATGAGCCCTGCTAATAAAGCACCATGAATTGAATTGAGAGAGAGAGGCAGGGAGGGCGAGAGAGAGACAGAGACTGTGCTCCCACTGCCAGCGGGGAGAAATAGAGACAGAGGTGCACTTCCTACTGCACTGTGACAGATACTCTGGGATTAGAGAAACATTCTTCCCTAAACTCAGAAATCTAGTCCCAGAGTTCCCACACCTGCCAGAATCACAACGGGTCCCAATCCTACTGGGAGAGGGAGGAAGGAACTCAGTTGAACTGGCAGCCCAGTATGTGATCTCCTGTCACAGCCTGAGGAACAGTGAGCCTGTCTCCCAATAATGCTCCTTCTGTCTACATTATATGTAAATATTCTATAATATGTCATTGTTGTAAATGTCTGTAATATGTCTGTAGATTTTATATAAATGTTATTTTTTGTTGTGTTTCATGTGAATTTCATTATTTTATTTGCTTTGGCAACACTGATTGTACCCATCGGTCATGCTAATAAAGCACCTTGAATTGAATTGGGGGGGGGTGAGCGAGCGAACGAGCGAGAGAGAGGGAAACACCCAGGGGTGCAGAACCAGGGAACTATTTACATATTAAAACTATTTCCCAAATTCAATATGTGCTTTTCTATATTTATTGTCAATTAATTATCCATAGTATTGCTATTCTATGTTTTCAAAGAAATGTTTGTTAAAAGAAAAGTCACAGCACCAGCTGGATTTGAACACACAGTCCCTAGTTTGTAAGTCAGAAACATAGACCACAGTACCACTGGCAAGGTCACATGAGGAGTGGTGAAACAGCCCTACACATATAGAATCAACAGACATTGTACAGCGTGTACTACTGTGTTGCAGTATATGGATATAATTATATCATTATTAATTTCTTTAGATACGTTATTCCATATTATATTAGCAGAAAAGCTTAAAACTACCACTTTTTAGACACATTATTTCACGTTAGTTAAAGACTTCGATGCTTAAAATGTTTAGGGAGAAATGGAATACTGGTGTGTATTTTTCTTTAAAATACTGAGACCAGCCATATACTGTAATACTGTATGTTTATGTTCCAAAATTAATATCATTTATGGCCTTCAAACGCATTATGCTCCTATTCTTTTTATGCTCAACAACAAAGATTTCCCTTCAGTGGTAAAATTCCATTTAAATATTCAATACTAAAACGGGCACAGTAAAGACATTTAAATCTTTCTATGACCAACCAACGCACCACGAGTGCCCCTGTCGGTCAACCAATCACGTACCACTTTATTGCGCGTCATCACGCGTCACGATGCGCGAGGACGTAGCCAATTACCCGCGGTACGTGTTTGTGCTGCACGCTTTGAATGGCTGCATCTGTACATGGATTTTATTAGGTTTTATGACTCAGGAAATGTATTTTTACACGTTTTTGCCTACGAACAGAAATGACTTCCTGCTTTCAGCACGTTTACTGTTCTTGCTTGTGACCTTGAGCACAGAGACCCAGAGCTGACTCACAGAAACTTCCTGGAGTTTTGTGTGTTTCTGTGGTTTAAAAGGGACATATGAAGGTAGAAAAGGGGAGGGTTTTTTTCCGCATAGGAGTATGAAGACGGTGTGGCGAGGCGGAAGAGTGTGGAGGGAGGAGATGTGCGTTCTGCATGGGGAGTGCAGAGTAATGAGCTGCACCTGCAGCCGCCGAGTCCCCTCCTATATAAGAGAGGATCACTTTATTGGCATAGACACTTTCTTGTATGAGGAATGTGTCTTTTTGCATACCCTATGTTCTCCATGAGACACACAGACAGGGAGAGAGGCTTGGGGTCAGAGCACAGGCTCAGCCATTGCACAGCAGCCCTGGACCAGGTGGGGCTTTGCTCTGGAGCCCAACAGCGTAGGATTCCTCTGCTAGCTGCAGGATTTGAACCAGCAACTTCACAGGCACAGATCCATCCTTTTTTTTGGTGGTGCTGAGCTCAGACACACTATAATTATAAAAGCTTTTCCGTGAGAAGGAACTGGTTCTCTTGCTTTAGTTAAGGTTATTGGAGTCGTGGTTACTGTGTCAGCCTGTCGGGTACAGCGCTTGTATTTCTCTTCTCTGGCCAGACACTCCATGCTGGACAAAACCACAATTAAAACCCGCTTTCAGAAAGATCGATCGTGAGGAGTAACAGGTTAAAGCCCAAATTGAGGGCTGTTGGGGTGAAATTAGTTGACTGGGCCTGACTGAGCCCATTACTGACCTTGTTCACATAGACTCAGTATGGCTTAAAGTCCTCGGTGCTCCATGAGTTGCAGATTGCGCCCCCTTGTGATGCATCAAGATTACACCTAAGTCACCTTAACAGTGTTTATATGCAAAGTTTATATACTGTGATACGAGTACAGCAGTGACTAGGAGAGGAGAGACTGCTGTTTAAATGGACCAGAGCTCTACAGGAGCACATCACACTCTCACACCAGGGTATGTTGTATAAGCCAGAAGTCTTTGAAACCAAATTTAGATAGCAGAAAATTCTCACACTTCCTGAAGTTCCCTTGGGACACAAAATCCAGCACAGAGCTGAAAAAAAGAAAATGTCTAAGTGCGTCAGTTTTGGAGACCCTTACATTGAGCATTGGTGGTTCAGTGGTGGAATTCTCACCTGCTACGTGGGAGGCCTGGGTTTGATTCCAGGCCAATGTAGTGGCTTTTGCAGCAAGCAGATCCATCACTTGCATCCCTTTTCAACTCGTAACTGGAAACCCACTGAAGCTAAGAAGGTGTGAGCCAGGTCAGTACCTTGATGAGGGTGACCTACAGGGAAAAACAAAGCTTATAGCTGGAAGTGGTGTTAATGGAGCCAGTGGGGGGCACTCACCCTGAGGTCTGTGCGGGTCCCAATGCCCCAGTATAGTGACGGAGATGCTGTGTTTTAAAAAGGCGCCGTCTTTTGGATGAGATGTAAAACCGAGGTCATAGCGCTCTGTGGTCATTAAAAATGACCACCAAAACCTTTGACAAAAGCTCTTGGTAATTGATGGTCTTCAATAATGCTTCTCCTTTAGGTACAGTTTAAATGAGCTGAAAAATGCTGTGAAATGGGGGGCACGTCAGGCCAGTGTAGGATTTGGGTTACAAGAACCATTAAACCGCACGAGAAAGCCTGTGCACTGAATTGCACGGCTTTCTATTCAAAGAAGGACAAAAGAAACGTCCTTGAATTCAATTTTTTGCAGCACAGAGAGGACAGTGCTCACGAGGCTGGTTAGCTCAGTTGGTTAGAGCATAGTGCTAGTAATGCCAAGGTCGCGGGTTCGATCCCTGTGCGGGCAAGACCATCCCCTCTTCCTTTACCAAAGCTGTTTGGTTTCTTTCCGTGGTGAGATTGGTTGTAATGCAAAGATGCCACCTATGGCTGACAAACAAGACTGTTGCTGGAGAAGAGAAAAGTGTTCAAAGGTTTAACAGTGTCCTAGGTGGAGCCCAGATGAAGTGTCACAATTGTATATGGGAGGATCTCAAATGTTTAATATGGTAAAAATAATGGGAAGTTATCTGCCATTCTGGCACAGTTTGACATACTTCTGTCATATAAAGTGAAACTAGATGTTGAACTGGAGCCTCACCATTTGCATATATGAGGCTCCAGTTATACATCTACTTTCACATTAAATGACAATAATGAAGAAAGTTAAAGCAGCTGGAGAGGTTTTCTTACAACTTTTGAGCTGACACAGCTTTGGAAAACGTTTCCTTCACGCTGCACTATACAACATAGGTCTCCAAGAGTCTCCAAAACAAAACAGAATTGACAGATAGGAGAAAATTCCCACTCATCTTCAAGTTCCCAAAATCCAGCACTGAGCGTAAACAAAGTGTCTAAGTAGCGTGGGAATGCTAACCCTAACCCTAGCTGGAGTTTGAGCAATCCAACACTAAGCATAACAAAATGAGTCAAACTAACATCTAATCAGATTAGTTTCCTTAGAGATGGTTCAGAGTTTGCTCAAGAGTTTACCTTTCACAGGTACATGTTTCACTTTTGCTTCTGAGGAAGTGCGTATGTTTGACTTTGTGAATGCCTTTGAAGATTTTGGATACTTTAGTCATACGCAAAGATACTTTAGATACGCAAAGATTAATGTTGGTGCACGCTTCAAGGCACCTTACAGCTGTAGAGACTGATTAGAGGCGATTTGTGGCATGTGCTCGTTCCCATATACTGTACGCCCCGGGTTGCAGTGCTAGGATGACGTCCAATACCGCTTCGGCACGTAATGGCATTATATTCAAGTGCAGGACGTGAGGGTTTTATTTTGTTCATTTTGTTTTGCTCTGCTTTTCATTTTCATGTCCAGACGGGGAGACTTTATCATTCCCACATTAAGCCACCCTTAAGTTCTCTGAGGCGTGTCTGTCTGCAAGGCTTGTATTTTGGAAATGTTTTTCTGAAACGGAGAACGACTTTGAAAAAGGTTTCTGCAGGTGCCTCGCTATCCATGTAAGATTGTAGCAAGAACGCAGCGGCGGCGGTGCTTGCCATAGTCGTGGCTGAGTGGTTAAGGCGATGGACTAGACCCAGTGGACAAAAGATGTAGAATATACATCTATTAAACGCATACCTTAGACATATAAAAGTGGTCCATAATTTGTCTAGAATGTAATTCTAATATATGTATATCGTTATACGTCAATTATACATCTATGATTATATGTTCATTATACATAAATGGTTGGAGTTCTATTATACGGATAAATTTAGAGGACTATTTAACATATATGGCTTGAGTTCTATTATACGGATACATTTAGAGGACTATTATACAAATATGGTTGGAGTTCTATTATACAGATACATTTAGAGGACTATTATACATACAGACGCAGCCATTCAAAGTGTGCGGCACAGACACGTACCGCTGGTAATTGGCTACGTCATCACGCGTCATTGTGCGTCATACCGCGGTACGTGATTGGTTGACCGACAGAGGCACTCTTGGTGTGTTGGTCGGTCGTAGAAAGATGTAAATGTCTTTACTGTGCCCGTTTTAGTATTGAATATTTATAGGGAATTTTACCACTGAAGGGAAATCTTAGTAGCTGAGCATAAAAAGAATAGGAGCATAACGCGTGTGAAGGCCATAAACGATATTAATTTTGGAACACAAACAATAATATTAGAAGCTATTTTTACTACTGGATCTTCATTAATCAACTAATCAGACATACACATTACACATGACCATTCAATGGTACGAACACATTTTTCACATATTAACTGCACTTTTCTGCAGTATTTGCTAAGTCTTAGAATACAAAGTGACCATATTTCAAAGTTCAAAAGTTGTAGTAACTTTTTAGAACATGGAGCTTTTTGTAAAACACTTTATTTTGGCATTAAAAGATAACCAATATTATACATTATAAATTGAAAATAAGAAAGTATGCCAGAGATGGATCCTATTAATCAGGTGTAGGCTGTCAAATTATGACCTATCTGTAACCTAGAATACTAGTAGTGAATATTTTCTACACCACAGAGAGAATATAGTATCATACCAACAGCAAGGACTCGCTCTTGTGTACAGAACTCTTCCATTGTGCTCAACCTCTTGATGGGGAATTGGGAGTCCAACGGTTCTGTACACCTTCCCACACGCCTCAGTTCGTCTCTGATTTCTATCAGGAGACTCAAAACCCACTTCTGAAACTCTGAAATCATTCAAATTTTGTATCAGCATTTGAAAGGAATTAGGTCATTTTCTTACACTATTGTTATATTAGTACTGTAGTGTTGCTAATGTGCTACATGCAATTTATGATCTTAAAAATTTTAAATTCCCACATTTGTAGTTGATTTTGTGTGATCTTCACCTTCACACTATTTTATGGGCCATGTATTGCTTATTCACGTACTATTTTTAATCAAAATAATATTAAGTAAGATCTATATGTATTCAGATTGTATTATTATTATTTATACTTACTCGTCAAAAGAGGACAGTATTTAACCAAAATGGCGACTAACGAATATCAGCAATGCATAGTGGTATATAACCGGAAACGTTACTGTGTTAGATATGTTTTCAATGTCAATAATATATGTGTTTATTAATGCTGTCAATAATACGGTTGCAATTTAACATTGATAATACATCTCGGCAATGTGCCTCCTGCTGTGTGCTGATGTGCAACTTCAACGCATGCAGTTAGTAAGGAAATGGTCACTGTTCTAAGGTATTATATATAATGACATTATGGAATAGGATGGGGACAGGCCTGGCGTCATGGGGGGAGGAAGGAGTGTCGCCCCCTCAGTTCTGGGGAAAAGGATTTTTGAACCCTTTCTCTCACTTAACCTGCACCCTAAAAAAATGTTGTACTTTGTCAATGGTCAGATAACACTAATTGACACTAACAGTCACTCAGACTGTTTGATGTGCAGGAGGGCTATCCATCCAGGAATGGCACATATCAGTGTCGTTATTGGGTCTCAACATTACGATCCTGTTTGCTCAGGTGGACAGATTCCTTGCAGTAGTTTATCCTTATACTTAAAATCATTATATAACTAGGACTAGTTATAGCAGTCTGTGCTTTCTGTTGGTTTTACAACTATTTTTTCTTAACGATTCAGAACCTCGTTACCGTCGGATGTAGCTGCAAAAATGAACGTGTGTGGTACTTTGTCGATCCAGGCAATACTAACCGCGAGAGTGCCGATAAATCTGAAACTGAACCTCATCGCAAATACCAGATTGCAAGTCGTTAGCTTCTATCATGAAGCACTAATCAATGGCATAGCTGCAAGATTTCATTTGGGTAGATGGAACATACGGCTCTGTTTCAACCGAAATATCACCGCCCCCCTCAGAATTTCAGACGCCCCCTACAGATTTATCCCCGGGCACCGCACCCTGATGGGGGATGGGGTGTCCAGGAAATGGTATCAGCTTTTCTATAAAAATAAAAACAGAAAATCTATAGGCACTCAAACATTTTACTATTTTTTTCAGACAGGTGGCAAGCCCCCCTCCGCAAAACCCCTGTATGAAAAGCTGTGTAAATAAATTACTTACTGCGAAAATAATTTACTTTGTACACTATGCAGATTGGCGTATACTCCTAGTTGCGGCACACATGATATATAAGAAGCCTCGGGCACTGTGTTACAGATGCAGCCATTCAAAGTGCGCGGCACAAACACGTACCGCGGGCATTTGGCTACGTCATCGTGCGTCATAACGCGTCATACCACGGTACGTGATTGGTTGACCGACAGGGGCACTCGTGGTGCGTTGGTTGGTCGTAGATAGATTTACTTTAAATGTCTTTACTGTGCCCGTTTAATGTATTGAATATTTATATGGAATTTTACCACTGAAGGGAAATCTTAGTAGCTACTTAGTAGTAGAGCATAACGTGTGTGAAGGCCATAAACGATATTCATTTTGGAACATAAACATACAGTATTACAGTATGTAAACTGTATATAGTATGGCTGGTCACGGTACTTTAAAGAAAAAATACACACCAGTATTCCATTTCTCCCTAAACATTTTAAGCATCGAAGTCTTTAACTAACGGGAAATAACGTGTATAAAAAGTGGTAATTTTAAACTTTTCTGCGAAAACGCTCGATACCAGAGCAAACAAGCATACTTTTAGAATTTGATTAATAGGGAATATAATATGGAATCGCGTATCTAAAGAATTTAATAACGATATAATTATATTAATGTACTGCAACACAAGAATAGTATACGCTGTACAATGTCTGTTGATACTGTATGTGTAGGGCTGTTTCAGCACTCCTCATGTGACCTTGTGAGTGGTGCTATAGTCTAAGTGCTGGACTTTCAAGTGACAGGTTGGCTGTTCAAATCCAGCCAGTGCCATGACTTTTCTTTTAACAAACATTTCTTTGAAAAAATAAAATAGCAATATGGACAATTAATTGACTTTTTATATTTCTAAATATCATTGTTACATTATGTTACATTATTAATTTGGGTGTCACCTCTTGCCAGAAAGCAATAAATTGCATTTTGAGTGCGTTTTTTTACTTTTTTTAAATTACAACCCATAAATAAAGCTGATACTGTTTAGACTTTTAATTATTTTAAACTGTATTACAGCAGCATAATGTGCTTTTTCACTAAACCTCCTACAGTAACGAAATGTCTTGCGTTGTATAGCTTTTCAGCTAAATATATCAACGATGCCTATACTGTTTTCCTCTACAGTATGCTAATGTATTGTAGCGAATTCGCCCTGGGCAGTGGCTGAAGAGCATCCAGCTGGGGTACGCGGTGAGAGGCAGGACAGGAGTGGAAGTGGTCAGGGCGGGGTATAGGAAGGCCGCTGACCAGTGCAGCTGTCCCACAGTGAAAAGTAAATGGAATTTTCCATGTAAATAGTTCCCTGGTTCTGCACCCTTGGGTGTTTCTCTCTCACTCGCTTGCTCGCTCGCTCGCCCTCTCTCTCTCTCTCTCTCTCTCTCTCAATTCAATTCAATTTTGAAAGTGCTTTATTAACATGACCGATGGGTGCAATCAGTGTTGCCGGAGCAAATAATATAATGAAATTCACATGAAACAAAACAAAAAATAAACGTAATATAAAATCTACAGACATATTACAGACATTTACAACAAAGACATATTATAAAATATTGACATATACTGTAGACAGAAGGAGCATTATTGGAAGACAGGCTCACTGTTCCTCAGGCTGTGACAGGAGATCACATACTGGGCTGCCAGTCTCTCTCTCTCTCGGGCTCGTGGGCTGGTTGTGTGTCTCTTTCTGGTCGGGGCGCGGGAGAGCTGGCTTGCAGGTGGTGACGGAGAAGAAAATAAAGGCAGCTTTTAACTCAGCAAGTCTGAGTGTTTGTGTCTGTCCTATCCGAACCCGAAATCGTTACACTATCATTCTGTCCATCAAAAACCTGTTTATATGTGACCTTTCAGAACACCTATCTGTTTTCTTTCTAGAACAATTTATGAGCACTCTGTGATTAAATTAATTCTCATTACATTATCATTCTCACTGTGCATAACAAGGAAGATGAATAAACATAAGGTTGTTCAATGACAATCTATTGTATATCTCATGGCTAAATAGTCAAGTCTAACCAAAAGAAAAAACAAAAAAAACGACTTTATTTTAACTCCAGCAAAAGTATTAATGGTTTTTAATTACCATACTTTTATGGTACATGACTGCTAAAATGTATTTAAAAATAAAAATGATTACAAATGGCACGCCTGTAGCTTTTTCACGAAACCTCCTAGAGTAACGAAAGTCTTGCGGTTTTTTTAGCTTTTCAGCTAAAAAAGCTGCGCTGTGACGTCACTGCATTTCCCTCTGAAAAGCGACTAATAAGCAGTGAAAACATTTGTCTGTCTTTCTGTGGGGGAAGGGAATCTGATCTGATCTGCAAGGCCCTTTGGCTACAAAACGAAAAATAAGATACACTCTACAGACATTCACAACACCGGCATATCATAAAACATTTACATATATTGTTAAATTATGACTTATTTTTCAGGAAGTTAAAAAACACTTCAAGTACTTATCCAGTCTTTTGAAATAAAATTATTTTTCAAGCAATGTAATGCAAGATGCTTTCTAACATCGGGCAATGTGTTTTTTTTATGAGAGAGAGGGCGAGCGAGCGATCAAGAGAGAAACACCCAGGGGTGCAGAACCAGGGAACTATTTACATGGAAAACAGGCAATCTCCCCAGACTGTACGCCCTTTTCACTGTGGGACAGCTGCACTGGTCAGCGGCCTTCCTATACCCAGCCCTGACCACTCCCACTCCTGTCCTGCCCCTCACCGCGTACCCCAGCCGGGTGTTCTTCGGCCGCTGCCCGGGGCGAATTCGCTACAATAGATTAGCATACTGTAGAGGAAAACAGTATAGGCATCGTTGATATATTTAGCTGAAAAGCTGTACAACGCAAGACATTTTGTTACTCTAGGAGGTTTAGTGAAAAAGCACATTATGCTGCTGTAATACAGTTTAAAATAACTAAAAGTCTAAACAGTATCAACTTTATTTATGGGTTGTAATTTAAAAAAAAGTTAAAAACCAAACTCAAAATGCAATTTAGCGCTTTCTGGCAAGAGGAGACACCCAAATTAATAATGTAAAATAATGTAACAATGATATTTAGAAATATAAAAAGTCAATTAATTGTCCATAATATTGCTATTTTATTTTTTCAAAGAAATGTTTGTTAGAAGGAAAGTCATGGTGCTAGCTGGATTTGAACAGCCAACCTCTTACTTACAAGTCCAGCACTTAGAACACAGCACCACTCACAAAGTCACATGAGGAATGGTGAAACAGCCCTACACATACAGTATCAACAGACATTGTACAGCATATACTATTCTTGTGTTGCAATACATGAATATAATTATATCATTATTAATTTCTTTAGATACGCGATTCCATATTATATTCCCTATTAATCAAATTCTAAAAGTATGCTTGTTTGCTCCGGTATTGAGCGTATTCGCAGAAAAGCTTAAAACTACCACTTTTTATATACGTTATTTCACATGTTAGTTAAAGACTTCGATGCTTAAAATGTTAAGGGAGAAATGGAATACTGGTGTTTATTTTTTCTTTACAGTACCGAGACCAGCCATACTGTATACAGTTTACATACTGTAATACTATATGTTTTTGTTCCAAAATGAATATCGTTTATGGCCTTCACACACATTATGGTCCTATTCTTTTTATGCTCAGCTACTAAGATTTCCCTTCGGTGGTAAAATTCCATATAAATATTCAATACGAAAACAGGCACAGTAAAGACATTAAATATACATATACATACTGTATACAGTACAGTTTGTATACAGTAATATGTTTATGTTCCTAAATCAATATCTTTTATGAGCATGTGAAAGGCATGGTGAATCAGAGATTCTCAAAAATTACTATACTTTGCATGATTGGAAACAAATGCGTGATTGGATCAATAAAATGCTGTGGTGTTACTTTTACAAAGACGGTCAATGAAAAAAAGAATGTGGACGAGGGCAATACTTTGAGTTTACAGCTTGTCCAAGGTCATTCATTATAAATACTATTAGTAATATCTTCGGTAAAGACTTTGATGGCGACAGCTCAAACATGAGCGGTTGAGCTTTATTAGCTCCACCTTGCGGAAATTCCAGATACTATTATTTTACTTGCGGTACCATGCGGTATTATACGGTACTATGCGAGAATATACGGTATTAATACGGTAACTTGTGTTACACAGGCGACAAGCGCACTGCAAAATAATGCGGCATCGGCCGCTTGTTTTGAATGGCTGCATCTGTAGATGTGTTTTCGACGTTTTATATGCGTTTATTAATGTCATCGATTTTACGGTTGCAATTCAACGTTGATTATACATCGCGGAAACATATATATACGTATAGAGTATTTCCGCCGTGATATATACATATATTTGACGAATGATTGCCCATTGGGAGAGTACCTTTAATTGCTCTATAAAGATTTGTGTCTCCCAGGCCCCTCTTGTCATTGATCTTTCCAGTTTGTGCCAGCGAAGTTGAATTCCATCATCAGTTCATTTGTCTTAAGTCTGAAAACCAAATTCTCACTGAGCTTAGACATTTTTCAAGTGAGTTTCCACTCAGTGTTTATTTACTCACATATTTAGGATCGAATGTACTATTGTAATCCTTATATTTTAAAAGACAATTTTGCAGTTTACACCTTGCAAATTCAGTGGTGAACACATAGGTATCTATAAGCTAAATTTTGTGGATATTTTAACTTGATCAAAGTAAAAATGTAACGTAAAAACATTTTAAAAATCAATAAGCAATACCTTGACAACACTGTGAACACACTCTGACATCACTGCCATCTACTCTCCGATGTTGGTTTATCTGGAAATAATATTGTATTAGAAATAATATTAGAAGCGAATTTTACTATTGGATCTTCATTAATCAACTAATCAGACATGCACATTACACATGACCATTCTATTGAACGAACACATTTTCACATATTAACTGCACTTTTCTGCAGTATTTGCTAAGTCTTAGAATACAAAGTGACCATATTTCAAAGTTCAAAAGTTGTAGTAACTTTTTAGAACATGGAGCTTTTTGTAAAACACTTTATTTTGGCATTAAAAGATAAGCAAGATTATACATTATAAACTAAAAACAATAAAGTATGCCAGATATGGATCCTATTAATCAGATGTAGGCAGTCAAATTATGACATATCTGTAACCTAGAATACTAGTAGTGAGTATTTTCTACACCACAGAGAGAATATAATATCATACCAACAGCAAGGACTCGAATGACCTTGGACAAGCTGTAAACTCAAACTATTACCCTGGTCAACATTCTTTGTAACCGTCATTGTAAACAAAAATCCTTTATTTTTTCATTGACCGTCTTTGTAAATGAAAATACTTTATTTTTTAATTGACAAAAAGTAACACCACAGCATTTCGTTGATCCAATCACGCATTTGTTTCCAATCATGCAAAGTAATTCTTGAGAATCTCCGATTCACCATGCCTTTCACATGCTCATAAAAGATATTAATTTAGGAACATAAACATATTATGCAAACTCTATATGGCTGATCTTGGTATTTTAAAGAAAAAATACACACCAGTATTCCATTTCTCCCTAAACATTTTAAGCATCAAAGTCTTACATGTGGTTATTTCAGAAATGTTTTTACATGCTCCTTGCTCCCTCTGACCATGTTATTGTACGTTTATACAGTATACAGTACTTTGTGAGAAAAGTAATAGTTTTAAGCTTTTCTGCGAATATGCTCAATACCGAAGTAAACAAGCATACTTTTAGAATTTGATTAATAGGGAATATAATATGGAATCGCGTATCTAAAGAAACTAATAACGATATAATTATATTCATGTACTGTAACACAAACAGTAGTATATACTGTACACATACAGTATCTATTGATATGTGTACGGCTGTTTACCACTTTTCGTGTGATGGTTTAAGTGCCTGACTTATAAGTGAGAGGTTGGCTGTTCAAATCCAGCTAGTGCCATGAGTTTTCCTTTAACAGACATTTCTTTGAAAAACTAAAATAGCAATATTACGGACAATTAATTGACTTTTTTATATTTCTAAATATCATAACATGTTCGAATCTAAGTCATTTTTTAATAACGAATAGTCATCGTCTTTCCCTCTGAATCGCTTCAGTAGCAGGAACCTCTATCGTGTGGATCCCTTTAGATCTCCCTTCAGATTTAAAAGGTTATTAATAATATCTTCGGTGTCGCATCTTCCCAGTTTAACTGATCTTTTGCTGCCTATGCCTATGCATGCTTACACAGCTCCCTTGGTAAATTATCATACTTGACTGAGAAAGCTTTAGAGAACTTAACATTTTTATTATCTACAAATTGTAAATACGACGTTTACATTGGCATTATTAATTTTTCACTTGAGTGTATGGAGGAGTGTCAGCTGTCAATGAGAGCAGAACCCCCCCTTTTAGGCTGGGCAAACGATTTTTTTAATTTTTAAAAAATAAATAAAAAATTAGATATAATGATATTGTAACACTTCAGGGTTCACATGGGCATCCTCACCACTGCCACATCAGGTCATCCCCCCACTGTTAGGGACTCAAACCCAGGCCTCCGGCATCATTCAACAAGGACCCAGCCTCTTGAGCCAAAGAGGAATCTCCCATGAGATAAAGAGGAATCTCTCGTCAGCCTGGCGGCTGCGGTCCCTGCTTGACACAGGGAAGGGCGGTGAAGTCACCGCGCTGGTAAGCCGGCTCTCACAAGCAATGGAGGCTGTATGCGTTACAATATAAACATTTACTGCAATACAATACTGCAACGTTTCGTCTGTGAATCCTTCTTCAGATGTGAGGGCAAACCCGAATCATAGTTGAACCCGTTCAGAGCCTACATTGCATTTTAGCGTTTCATTTTGAGCTGACCCTCACACCTGAAGAAGACTTCACAGCCGAAATGTTGCGTTTTCTCTCTTCTCTTTTGAGCATGTGTACGATGCTGTAATACAGATTTACAGATTTAAGAACACATTTAGCCATTCCCCTTCACCATCTACCTCATTATGATTTCTTATTTATTGCACATCTCCAGTCATTGTTTACACGTCTGTATTGTTTACATTCAAACTCTCTACATTTTGTCTACTGTTTGTTTGTATATTGTTTTGATGCACTGTTTGCACTTTGTGTTTTTACACTTGTTTTACAGTCGAGAGACTTTCTGTAAGTAAGAATTCCATTGTACCAGTACATGTACCGGTTACATATGGCAATAAAGTTCAAGTTCAAGTTCAGTTTAAAATAATTAAAAGTCTAAACAGTATCAGCTTGAATTCTTATCTCTATTAATGTAACTATCAAGTGGTATTAAATAAATACAGTTTATTAGTATAGATTACACTTTTCTAAAATGTATTTAAAAAAACAATCGAATCTTTCCACATTTGATCCCAAGAGGAAGTACAGTACAATATGCCCCTGCTTTGTTTCACCATGGTATGAAAAAAAAATCTAGATGGTGAGAAAGCTATGCTGAAAGTTAATAGCTTAACATAGGAATGTTCTTCCAAGTGTAAAAAGAGGCGATACACAACATGTCTCCTTCATACATTTTCAGTTTACAGACCGTACAAGATCATTTTTTAAGAATAATGTCTTCTGTATCGCATTAAAATTGGAACGCCTTTCACAGGTGTAAATCCACCTCTCTTCTAACTGGTTCATCCAGGACAGGTAACAGATTCACAACCTGCCCTCCCCCCTGCCTGTTTGACTTTCTTTTTAACCCTTCTGTGCCCGGATTGTTTTTCGTGCACCAAAAGTGGTCATTAACTATCGAAACCTGTTTTTATAGCTTTTAAAGTCATGCAATTTCTAAGTTAAGCAGGAACACATCATTACATTTCATTTTTTTGATTACCCAGCTTAAGGGGCGTTTATAATATTGTGGCATTATTATATACAGTACAGTAGGACGGACACAGTGACTCAGACACTCGTCAAATGAAAAAGAGCACTTTAATTTTCTGTTCAGCTGGTACAGCACCCCACCGTGCCCGCGCGCCATCAGAAAGAGAGAAACACACAAAAAGTAACACCACACTCTTATTTAACAGGAATGTTTTGTTTCTGGACAAACCGTTAAACTAGAGGAAAAGAGCGCCTCCTCTTTCCCGGAGATTGCAAGGAAAGGCACTTTTGCCTCTGGACCCATCGAAATTTACTGATGTGTTCCACCCCCAGTAAATTTCAAATGTCACAAGATTTCGAAACACGAGGGTGGCGTAGCGGTTGGCTCTGGCTTTTCCATCTATATCGATGCACTGCAAGTACAACCCCTGCTCCTTCTCTTGACTGATGGGCAACAGTTGGATATCTGGGAGAATTGTATGTTGCACTGGCATCTGTGAATTCCTCTGTGTATCACAAGGATCCCCAAGAGCACAGCAAAGAGTGTATTAAAAGAATCGCGTATCTAAAGAAATTAATAAGATATAATTATATTCGTGTACTGCGACAGGGCTGTGTAGGGCTGTTTCGCCTCTCTCTTCATGCAACTTCCCTTGTAGCCCACTGCTCTACGTGCCTGATTACCAACTTATAGGTTGTTGCAATCTCCGGGAAACCATTAGTAGCATGGTGAATCGGAGATTCTCAACCCTTACTTCGTGCGACTGGAAAAGAATTCGTGATCGGATCAACGGAATGCTCCGTAGAAGGAGGCGCTCTTTTCCTCTAGTCTAACAGTCTGTCCACAAACAAAACATTCCTGTTAGACAAGAGGAATGTAAAAAAACAATTACTTTTTGTCAATGAAAACTGGTGTGTGTGTCTCTCTCTGCTGGATGTCCCTCTCACTCTCTGCTGAATGAATAAAAGCATTTTATAAAAACGCGTTTGCGTTTGTCTGGTATTTACTTTGGTCTTTTTAACTGTTTTTCCATGTACTGTAATTCTTTGAGATGCCACTTTTAAAGGTGATATGTAAAATAATGTTTTTTATTATTGTTATAGAGAAACATGATCAGATTTTCCCCGGTTCAGAAAAAAAGATCTAAAGTATCTAGTATCTAGTCTTTGTCACTCTTCTCATCCCCTCTCTGCTAAATGGCTTTTGAATAGAGTCACATGAAGAGAGAGGTGAAACAGCCCTACACAGCCCTGTCGCAGTACACGAATATAATTATATAATATAATTTCTTTAGATACGCGATTCTTTCAATACAGTCTTAATACAGTCTTTGCTGTGCTCTTGAGGGTCCTTGTGATATTTCGAGCTCTGGTTGAATGATAAGTGTCACAGTTCAAATAATTTTCGTAGTTAGAAATTATGAAACGCTCTGTTAAAAGCAAGGGAATTTTTATGTCCGTTGCAGTAAAAGAAAATGCCTGACAAAATAGGGCTTGGACAGATTCCAAGTGCATTTTTGCAATTTACGTTGCATTGTCCATTGTGCTGCTGTAATACAGTTTAAAATAATTCAAAGTCTAAACTGTATCAGCTTTATTTATGGGTTGCAGTTTAGAAAAAGTCAAAAACCGCACTCAAAATGCAATTTAGAGCTTTCTGGCAAGAGGAGACACCCAAATTAATAATGTAACATGCCACTGTTTGTGCATGAACAAAGTTATACTGCTATTTCCTTAGATACGCGATTAAAAAAAAAAATTTGAATCCCCGGCGGAACACATTCCATAAGAATCAGCGCTTTTATATATCGCCTTTAAAGGTGGCTTCTCAAAACGCTTTACATGATAAAAACAATAACAGCAATATTGTATTTCATTGCACTTTGAAAACCAAGTAATAACTTAACTATATGTGCAAACGTATTATGATATGTCGCTGTTGTGAATATCTGTGGAGTGTATCTTATTTGCCTGTCTGTCCTGGCTCTCTCGCTCGCCCTCCCCCTCCCTCAATTCAATTCAATTCAATTCAATTCAAGGTGCTTTATTAGCATGACAGATGGGTACAATCAGTGTTGGGTATTTACTTTGCTTTGAGATTCCACTTTTAAAGGTGATATATAAAATCGAAAGTATTACAATATTACAATATGTATCTTTATAGCAGGTGGTGTACAACTTTTTAGCATAGATTACACTTTTATAAAATGTATTTAAAAAATAAAAACGATTACAATCTAATCTTTCCACGTTTGATCCCAAGATCCCAAGAAAAGTAAATCTAAACGGGGAGAAAGTTCTGCTGAAAGTTTATTAAGATACTTAGAAGACAAAGATATCAATTTATGTTGCATTTGTCTGATTGTGAATCAAAAAACACATATATTTAAACATGCGTTTACGATTTAAATCAAAACGCGATTTAAATCAATATAAATGTTTATATTGTAACGCATAGGTGACTTATTCATTGTTATTAAAATGACTTAAATTCGATCATGTTGTGATATTTAGAAATATAAATTTGTTTGGTGCAAGTGAGGTTTTATTTAATCTCTGACCAAGGGAAACGTTTCATTTTTTCAAAGAAATGTTTGTTAAAAAAAAAGTCATGGTTCCAGTGGGATTCGATCACAGACCATGTGACGTGGGAGTCAGGAACCTAACCCACAGCTATTATTAATTAATTATTAATTTCTTTAGATACGCAATTCCATATTATATTCCCTTTTAATCAAATTCTAAAAGTATGCTTGTTGACTCCGGTATCTCGTTAGTTAAAGACTTCGATGCTTAAAATGTTTAGGGAGAAATGGAATACTGGTGTGTATTTTTTCTTTAAAGTACCGAGACCAGCCATATACTGTATGTTTATGTTCCAAAAGTAATATCGTTTATGGCCTTCACATGCGTTACAGTATGCTCCTATTCTTTTTATGCTCAGCTACTAAGATCTCCCTTCAGCGGTAAAATTCCATATAAATATTCAGTACTAAAACGGGCACAGTAAAGACGTTTACTGTAAATCTTTCTACGACAGACCAGCGGACCACGAGTGCCCCTGTCGGTCAACCAATCACGTACTGCGGTACCGCGCGTCATCGTGCGTCATCGTGCGTCACAGTGCGCGACGCCGTAGCCAGTTACCTCCGGTACGTGTCTGTACGTGGCTGCATCTGTATACACCAAGGGATTGGGTTGAGTTCCCATCACAAAGAAATCCGCGAGCCTGCACTACAGCGACCACAGTATGAAGACAAAGACCTTTTACGGGAAGAGACGAGGTGCTTCTGCCGCCCCGGCTTGCAAAGTGCGAAGGGTAAGCAAATACAGCAGGCTTCATCTTAAATACGCGATTATAGCGCATATTACAAGGTATCATTGCGGTATTGAATTATATATTCTATTATAAATATTTCTTTGCAGCCTATTCTTCAGGAAAACACTACACAGGTGAAACGATCTTCGAAGACTGCCAGGACAGTAAAAAAGAAAGCAGTAAGACGGATGAAAAGAAAAGTTTATTTTGACGTCTGTTCCGCAACTGATGAATACTACTGTGTGATTTTATTTCTTACATGGATTATGTTATTTTGCCACAGGCTGTGGGTCTCAGCTCTTGGCCACTGGCCAGGGTGCCAACTTGTAGAAGCAGCACTTGTATGGAAACTTTTCGGCAGTAATGGGAGCAGTACGACTCATGACTGGGAAAGATTGGGAGGTTAGAGACACTCCTGAAGATGCAGAAGCCGGAGACAGTATGTTCCGGTAGTCAAACACTAGGGCAGCTGTCTCCGAACAGACATTAATCTCCTGATAAGTGCCTTATCTGGTTGAATGATAAGTGTCGCAGTTTAAGTAATTTTCGTAGTTAGAAATTATGGAACGCTCTGTTAAAAGCAAGGGAGTTTTTATGTCCGTTGCAGTTTTTTTGCAACATTAATATAATTATATCATTATTAATTTCTTTAGATACGCGGTTCCGTATTATATTCCCTTTTAATCAAATTCTAAAAGTATGCTTGTTGACTCCGGTATCACGTTAGTTAAAGACTTCGATGCTTAAAATGTTTAGGGAGAAATGGAATACTGGTGTGTATGTTTTCTTTAAAGTACCGAGACCAGCCATATACTGTATGTTTAAGTTCCAAAATTAATATCGTTTATGGCCTTCACACGCGTTACAGTATGCTCCTATTCTTTTTATGCTCAGCTACTAAGATTTCCCTTCAGTGGTAAAATTCCATATAAATATTCAATACTTAAACGGGCACAGTTAAGACATTAAATATACATATACATACTGTATACAGTACAGTTTGCATACGGTAATATGTTTATGTTCCTAAATCAATCTCTTTTATGAGCATGTGAAAGGCATGTTGAATCGGAGATTCTCAAAAATTACTGTACTTTGCATGATTGGAAACAAATGTGTGATTGCGAAATGCTGTGGTGCTACTTTTACAAAGACGGTCAATGAAAAAAAGAATGTGGACCAGGGCAATACTTTGAGTTTACAGCTTGTCCAAGGTCATTCATTACTAATACCATTAGTAATATCTTCGTTAAAGACTTTGATGGCGACAGCTCAAATATGAGAGGTAGAGCTTTATTAGCTCCACCTTGCGGAAATTCCAGATACTAGTATTTTGCTTGCAGTATTATAGGAGAATTTACGGTAACTAGCGGTATTTACCGGTAACTCGCTGTAGACTGCGTAAAGCGCACCGCAAAATAATGCGGTATCGCCTGTGCATTTTGAATGGCTGCATCTGTATATATTATATTCTCATGTACGGGTAGAATGTGTTCATTGTCTTTCAATGAAAGATGGGTTCCTTTCGCCGAAGTTGGGAGACATTAGAACTTCCCACACCCGGACTGTTACATTAACACATTAGCAAGTTAAAGCAATTCCATTGAGGAGCTGGGCACGATAATTGTTTTGTTCAAACAAAAACTAAAAATAAGATACAATCTACAGACATTCACAACATTGACATATCTTAAAACATTTACATATATTGTTAAATTATTACTTAAAATATATACTTTAAGTTACTGAAACAGCCCATTAATAAAATTGTTGCAGTTTTGTTCTTGTTTGGAGGCAGGGATATTCTGACAACAATTGATTTAAAGACGATCTGTCAAAGTGCAATGAAATACAATATTGTTGTTGTTATTGTTGTTTTTATCCTGTAAAGCGCTTTGAGAAGCCACCTTTAAAGGCGCTATATAAAATAAAGTTTATTATTATTACTATTATTAATTTGCTGGACAGAGAGGTGAACATTATTATGCAGAAGACAAAGATAACGATTTACGTTGCATTGTCAGATTGTGAGGCATTAAATTAAACACGATTTTGCGATTTAAATGGAAATGGGGGTCACAGGAACTCTTAATCTCTTAGTATTGACACTCGTTCAATTGTGGTTCTTTTGGTTTCACTGAGGGCTTCTCAGATACTGTAGTTGGGCATTCAGGTCAATTGCCAGGCGAAAGGATTAGTGAATATATTTTGTTAAAGCAAGTCAGTTTGTTGCGACACATAAAAGACATATTGTGGCATTACTTAATATACTGTAGGGAGGACACAGTGACTCAGACACCTGTTGAATGAAAAAGGGCACTTTAATTTTCTGTACAGCTTGTACAGCACCCAGACAAACGCAAACGCGTTTTTAAAAAAAATGCTTTTATTCATTTATTCATTGAGTGTGTCAATTATGTTGTTAACTTGCAGTTTTATAGAATACAATTGTGAATAATAAGCAAAATAATATCTGAGTGGTAGAACTGTCAGTGTGCATTGGCTGCAAAGATACTAGCAAAGGTTAATTGCACTATGAACTACATAAAGAAATGTAAAATAGTTTTCTTTAGGTGTGAGGGCAGGGGTGGATGGCAGCAGGAATAAACAGCATATCACAGGAGAACAAAGGGCAGGGCAGGTGAGAAGAGTATCCAAACAGTGAGTGATCAGAAAGTCAAGGAAGGAAACAATTATTACACCCTGCTTTTCAATGGAATTGCTTTAACTTGCTAATGCGTCTAACACATTTCCTGGCGTATTGTGTTGAAGAAGATGGGAGTGTCTTTCCCAGGTATTAGCTCATCAGTATAGTACACGTTTATCTGTACCATACTGTAGGTCGGTACAGACAACTAGCTGCACTACTGTATAGCTTTGGTAAGGAGACGGACTATGTCCAAAATCACGAAGACATTGTACAGCATTTGGCTTCCATGGACATCTTTGTCTGTGAAAGCACAGTGAGATGACATTATAAAGGGGAGAGGAGGCAAAGAGAATGTAAACCAAGAACGATTCAAAGGTAAATAACTTTCTAAAAATACTTTTATTACATGTAAATACAACTACATACATTATTTTTTATAACTAACTAACTGTTAATCTCTTTTTTTTCAAGTCCTATTGTGCGAGCCATCGACAGACTGACTGATGAAAATCGTGAATTCTTCGAGGAAGTCGTGGTGAAACAGCATGCCACCCCATATATCAGGGAGCACTTTGGATCAAGACATCGTTTCTTTCAAGACAACGATCCGAAACACACAGCAGCAAGGGCGAGGCTTACAGCAGAAGGAGTGAACTGCGTGAAAACTCCAGCTGAATCTCCAGATTTAAATCCAATAGAGATGATATGGCATTTGCTGAAAGACTATATTCAGAAAACTGCTAACCCCAGCACAAAGCAAAAACTGATCAATGCAATTTACAAGTTCTGGGAGGAAGAACTGACAGAACAAAATTGCGACAATTTTATTAACAGGCTGTTTCGTGTTCTTCCTAGGATTGTTGAGAGGGGTGGCATTTGGGAATGTGAGTTATGTGAGTCAGATTATTAATGAATAAAAGCATTTTATTAAAAACGCGTTTGCATTTGTCTGGGTTCTGTACCAGCTGTACAGAAAATTAAAGTGCCCTTTTTCATTCAACGGGTGTCTGAGTCGCTGTGTCCTCCCTACAGTATACAGATGCAGCCATTCAAAATGAGCAGTAAAAACCCGCGGTACAGTAACCAACCCGCAGGGCACCGTAGGGCACCGCGGTAAGTGATTGGCTGGCCAAAATGACTGACAGGGGCACTCGTGGTGCATTGGTTGGTAGTGAAAAGATTTAATCATTTAATGTCTTTACTGTGCACATTTCAATCCGCTTAGTTTTGAATATTTATATGGAATTTTACCACTAAAGGGAAATTTTAGTAGCTGAGCATAAAAAGAAGAGGAGCATAACGCATCTGAAGGTCATAAACGATATTAATTTCGGAACATAAACATTACTGTATGTACATAAACTGTACTGTGTATGGCTGGTCTTGATAGTTTAAACAAAAAATACACACCAGTCTTCCATTTCTCCCTAAACATTTTAAGCATGAAAGTTTTATGAAACGGTACCCAAATATGTGATTGCTGTATAGAATGAATTTTAATTTTTAAAAATTATTTAACACGAAAATTAAGCTGTTTACATCTTCCACCTGAGAACAGTCACCCGTTGCTACCCAACGCAGAAACACAGCCACTAACTAGCAAAGAGAGGACATTAGCTAGCCAATATGATAAAGAAATAAATGATTATTTTGTTTATTTCTTTTGCACATTTATTTGAACATTTCCATCGATTGTACAAGCACTTGGAAACTGTCCAATCCCTAGTTCATCAAGCATTTACCGGTCTGGTGCCGGTCTGTGTCTTCTAGGATATAATTCCAGCGAACTCTTGTTTTTATGTCCACTATAACTACACTGGGCAAACGTTCCGAGGTCAAATTCTTCCAGCACGGGGGTACCTTTAAAGCGGAGACGACGGCACCGAAATTTTTTGGCGCACCTTCTCTTTAAAGCCCTGGCCAAATATGAAGACAGTACGTACAGTTATAATTCAAACGGAATTAAAAACTACACATCCCAGTTACCATGGTGGTGCTTGTGATCATTGCGTTTAACCAACGAAACAGGGCGAAAAATCAGTCACATGACTTTGGGGCAGAGTTTCAAAAGCTTAACCTATCAGCAACAAAGCGAAATTTACACGATAGGCTACCTCAAACTGTCAGTTACACAACTGTGTATGTCGCTTAAGCCACTCCTATTTGGCATTTTAGTTATGGAGGCGAGAAGACGCCCCCCCTCTGGGTGTCTGATTTGCCGCCATCTTTAACTGTTCGGTGTCCGAATCGGAGTAGCTACGCGTACGAAATAAAGTTAATCCCAACTACAAAACATATATTTTTGTGGTAAGAGGGCGCAAAACATCAGTATTTACTGCTATTAATTACTGTACGATTTATAGTTGAAATCTGAGCCTAGATATAAAGTTAGATATAAAGTTAAAATCTCGACAAAGCAATGTAGGAAATACAGAGAAAATAAATCCTTTCTGACATCTAAAATCAGTTTCGATCAAGGTCTCTAAAATGAACAAGAAAAAGAGGATTTTCGGAGGGCAATTACGCTGTGTTTATATAGAATAACTGATTTATGAGCAATCTAATTTCTTGTTCGTTTAAAACAGTGAAATGTCAGCTGCAAAAGATCGCACCAGAAACAGCACTCTCTCTGCCTGTCATAGACGTTCAGGAAAGGCTGAATGAAGTCATGTCAAGTACAATAATTCAGTGATCAATAATAACAGTTGTGGGACAGTATATAAGGAGGATAAGGATTTTGAAGTTGACTCGAAATCTGATAGGTAACCAGTGCAAGGACTTGAAAACAGGTGTAATGCATCCCTGATAGGATTCTTGCTGTCATATTCTGAACATATTGAAGATTGCTCAGTGTGGATTTAATTTCCCCAGTGAACAGGATGTGCATTTATTAATTCTAGAAAAAAAGCCTTTCTTGATTTCTCTAGTTCCCTTTGAAATAAACTATTATTCCACAATGCAGAGTATTACATGGCCAGTATTTACACATGATATTTGTGATTTAAAGAAATTAACACAAGCAGTTTTTGGAGATTTAAGTGTTGGCTGAGTTATTGCAGGATAAAAGACTAGAGATGTTGGCAAGAAGAAGATAATTTGGGGAAAGCTGAGGAATACACTTATAACAAGAACACTTCCTAATGGGGTTAGGCATACTTTTGATGAAGATGATGAAGTTAACAGACTATATGTTTACATAGATACTGAAATAAGGATTGTATTTTAGATTATGTGTAGTTGCTGGCATTGAACTGTGTGTTGGATGCACATGAATTGAAGGAATGGGCAAACATAGCTGATGCGGATCCACAGAGCCAGCATATTAAGATGTTTATAATTAGAGGCAATTTGTTTAAATAACTAGGTATGGATACTGATGTGCAAGAGAGGTGGAAAGGCTGTTTCCTTAAGCCAGCACTATAAAATATTTTATTTTCAGTGAGATGCTGCCATTTCATCGTGGGTTTCTAACACTGTGTATAGTTCCATCCGCACAGTGCATTTACTTCCATCCATTTCTAATCTCTTTATCCAGTACAGAGGATTTGGAGCCTATCCCAGTAAGCAACGGACACAAGGCAGAATACACCCTGGACATAGCGCCAGTCCATCACAGGACAGACAGACACAAACACACACACACCAGGGCCAGTTTTCCCATAAACCAATTAACTTACCAGTATGTTTTGGAGTGCGAGAGGGAGTCATATCACACATATGGAGAAAAACCATCTAACCCAGAGAGAACATGTAAACCCCACACACACAGGATGGCAGGAATTGAACCTAGGACCCCAGTGCTGCAAGATAGCAATGCTAACCACTTCGCCACCATTATAAATGGATGGGTATCTTAGTTATCTTTCTAGTTCACAGGTTTGCATGCATAATTTAATTTTGAAAGCCACTGAGACATCAGGTACTACTGTTGTATTTATGAAAAAGAAACAAAACAAAAAACATACTAACAACTGTGCCATCCTACTCCTTAGTTAATACATTTTATTATTCATAAACAGTTAACATTGTTAGCAAAATATTTTGAATTATATTTAACCCTATTTTTTCTTTAGTTTTGTATTTAACTTATTATATGATAGTCAGACTTAATGTATATTTGAACAATGAAAATATATTTTTACAAGATGCGGGGGAAAGTGCAACAGCTTATTACAGTGCTAAATTTAATATTATTGATTGCTAATAGTTTATGCTAACACCTAACTTTCTTAATTAGATGTATTTAAAACAGTGAACTAAGTGTAACATACTATTCAGAAATACAATCGAAAATAGTTTTGTGGTGTTTGTATGGATGAAACGTTTCTAAAATGTATAACGTAACAAAATTAAAGACGATTAAAATCTGTAATCTTTCCACTTGTAATGTCATTAGACAGAACAACACATTTCTGGTTTGTTTTAATTAGTATTAGTTAGTAGTTAGTAATTTTAATTTAATTAGTATTGCAATTCGCACTGATTCCCTTGCGAAGATATGGACTTAAGAATATTCGTGCCTGGTCAAAAAATGGCATTAAGCACTTAAAATTAATATGGTTAATAATAGTAAACTGTAACATGCTGTAACAAGATCGGTTAAACTGCGAAGAAAATGCTTTCAGAGAAAATGTTTCAGGTGTGAAGAACATAGATCTCCAATGCAATTTCAACCAAACATGTTCCCACACACCCTGCCCCCACTACCATTAGAATATACACAAAGCACTGAAATCTTTCGAGCTAATGATCAGGTGACCCGAGAGAGAGCGAGAGAAACACCAAGGGGTGCGGAACCAGGGAACTATTTACATGGAAAACGGGCGATCTCCCCAGACTGTCCGCCCGTTTCACTGTTACCTGGATACCTCTTTATTTAGAACTCACTAACACTGATTTTTAGTTTAGAAGGATTCAAGTAGGGTTTTAGATGAAAGGCAGCGACCTTAATCAAGCCCAAATCATAATTGAACCCATTCAGAGCCTACATTACATTTTAGCGTTTCATTCTGAGCAGAAGACCCTCACACCTGAAGAAGGCTTGCGTTTTCTCTCTTCTCTTTTAAGCATGTGTACAATGTGTAATACAATTACAATGTGTAATTACAATGCTGTAATACAATTTGAATCGTATGAGGGTGGGGGGGGGGGGGAGGTGTCTTTCGCTGGAAATCTCGCCTGCTTCTACTTTACGAGTACAACCCCCTCTCTGCCGGAGTGCTGGCTGTGACTAATTAAACCGGTTTCACAGGTTTAAATCACAGACCATTTGACATGGGAGTCAGGAAACTAACACACAGCGCCACCGGATTTGATAACGCTATAAAAACGCTATAAAATAATGTGACTAGGCACAGAACAAGTTTACAGCACAGTACAATAATAAATGCTGACCATGACTTTAGAAGCATAAATTGCCTTACACTCAATTTAAACACAATCTGTCTTTAGCCCTCTAAGCTGGTTCATACAGAAATGTAGAGATCCAGGCTCAGAACACACAGCTTCATTAGCGAATACATATGCAGGACAACTAGAGAAGACGTTTTACAGAGGATGGATTTTTAGAAACATCCCATCAGTGACATCACTGAAGTCAACTCCTAGGTACTGTAACTGTCGTGTGGATAGTTTCACAAGAATCAGACAAAGATTTAAGCATCGCTTGTTCTAGATAAAACTGCAAAAAAAAAAACAACAACCCATAATGTACTTCTTTGCGGCTCTGTTTGCCCAAATCATATATTCACAACGTGAAATCTAGAAAATAATATTACGTAACCAAAATCCGCAATATGGAAACAGAACCTGTGTAATTGTTGATAGATGATGTACTCGTAACATTTTTTCAAGACGAACTACAATATTTAAAAAATGACTTGTATGTACTTGATATCTCTAATCAATCCACGGGTCCCAGCACAAAACGAAACTAAAACGCATACCGTTTCGCGCTTCTTATTAGTTGCTCAAAAGTAATTTGACCGTATGAAATGCATAATATAAACCTAGAAACATATACGTGAGCAGTACTTAAGCACTGTAGTATCGGTGTTAAGACATACCTCTCAAATACTGTAAATCAAGTTAAAAATATCTCAAGACCGATTCTGGTCATAATGAAACCATGTTTCGTGTATGTTTTCTTTAAAGTACCGAGACCAGCCATATACTGTATGTTTATGTTCCAAAATTAATATCGTTTATGGCCTTCACACGCGTTGCAGTATGCTCCTATTCTTTTTATGCTCAGCTACTAAGATTTCCCTTCAGTGGTAAAATTAGATATGAATATTCAATACTTAAACGGGCACAGTTAAGACATTAAATATACATATACATACTGTATACAGTACAGTTTTCATACGGTAATATGTTTATGTTCCTAAATCAATCTCTTTTATGAGCATGTGAAAGGCATGGTGAAGCGATTCTCAAAAATTACTGTACTTTGCATGATTGGAAACAAATGCGTGATTGCGAAATGCTGTGGTGTTACTTTTACAAAGACGGTCAATGAAAAAAAGAATGTTGACCAGGGCAATACTTTGAGTTTACACTTACAGCTTGTCCAAGGTCATTCATTATTAATACTATTAGTAATATCTTCGTTAAAGACTTTGATGGCCACAGCTCAAACATGAGAGGTTGAGCTTTATTAGCTCCACCTTGCGGAAATTCCGGATACTATTATTTTGCTTGTCGTATTATAGGAGAATTTACGGTAACTCGCGGTATTTACCGGTAGCTTGCGGTAGACTGCGTACAGCGTACTGCAAAATAATGCGGTATCGCCCGCGCATTTTGAATGGCTGCATCTGTATATAATAATGCCACAATATGTTTTTTATGTGTCGCAACAAACTGACTTGTTTTAACAAAATATATTCACTAATCCTTTCGCCTGGCAATTGACCTGAATGCCCAACTACAGTATCTGAGAAGCCCTCAGTGAAACCAAAAGAACCACAATTGAACGAGTGTCAATACTAAGAGATTAAGAGTTCCTGTGACCCCCATTTCCATTTAAATCGCAAAATCGTTTTTAATTAAATGTCTTTATTGATTCACAATCTGACAATGCAACGTAAATCGTTATCTTTGTCTTCTGCATAATAATGTTCACCTCTCTGTCCAGCAAATTAATAATAGTAATAATAATAAACTTTATTTTATATAGCGCCTTTAAAGGTGGCTTCTCAAAGCGCTTTACAGGATAAAAACAACAATAACAACAACAATATTGTATTTCATTGCACTTTGACAGATCGTCTTTAAATCAATTGTCAGAATATCAGCGCCTCCAAAAACCCCTTTCTTTTTTTTGCTTACAGTAGTACTTCTCGCGTTAAGAAAGTTAGGTGTTAGCATAAACTATTAGTCATCAATAATATTAAATTTAGCAATGTAATAAATTGTGCTAATAATAAATTCTATTCTGAGAATGTGGGGGGGGGGAAATGCCCGTGGTCTTTTCAATTATAAACTTGTGATAACAAAAACTACAGTATGCTTAAGAGTTGTTCAACCGTTTTTTTTTTCAGTTCAGCCAGCGGACTGATCACAGATCAGTCCCAGTGTGTGAGATCTTGCTGTTTGATCTGTGCTTGATCTTTGATCGGAGTTTTAATAGAGTGCTTATCTCTGTAAATATATTAATATCGAGTGGTATTAAATGCAACTTTTTTGTATAAAGCTGTATTTATTTAATACCACTTGATAGTTATATTTATAGAGATAAGAATTCAAGTTGATACTGTTTAGACTGTCTCCTTCGTGCCACACCGCCTGAGGTGACCTGGGAAAGGGCCCCCCTTCCGCTGAGTAGGTCGCAGTGGGGTAGCTCTGATAAGGGCTGTTGCCAGTGGTGGTGCTGAGGGGTCGTCCCGGCCCCTGGCAGCTGCTGCTCACCCCCAAAAGACGCTTTAGGGGGTCACTCGGCTGCTGGGGGATCCGGCGCTTCTCAGAGTCCGACATAATCGGCCATTCACTGTCCATCCTCCTGCTTCTGACACCAATGTAATGAATTTGGGTTCGGTGAGGACGAACACAGAGACTCAGACTTGTGGAGTTAAAAATTATGCTTTATTTCTTCTCCGTCACCACCCACCTGCAGCACTCCCGTGCCCAGACAAGAGAGAGACACACAAGACAAGCCTGCCAAGAGCAAGAGTGAGCCAGAGCGCGAGCCCGAGAGAGAGCGAGAGAGAGAGAAAAGAGAGAGAGTAACACCAAGGGGTGTGGAACCAGGAAACTATTTACATGGAAAAGTTACATGGGCAATCTCCCCAGACTGTACGCACATTTCACTGTTACCTGGATACCTCTTTATCCAGGTAACAGTTTCACAACTCACCCTCCCCTCTGCCTATCTGCCTTTTTTTAACCCTTCTGTGCCCGGACTGCAGTGGGTAAGATATTTTTTCCAAGAAAAAACAGAGAAATTAAAAAAAAAGAGAAATTTCACCAGAGCCTCTTCTCTACTTGTGTCTAATTTTTAGTTTAGAAGGATTCAAGCAGGATTTCAGATGAAAGGCAGTGACCTCAATCAAGCCCAAATCATAGTTGAACCTGTTCAGAGCCTACATTACATATTAAACTCCATTAATATAAGTATCTAGTGGTATTAAATAAATACAACTTTTTAGTATAGATTACACTTTTCTAAAATGTATTTAAAAAATAAAAACAATTACAATCTAATCTTTCCACGTTTGATCCCAAGATTCCATGAGAAATAAATCTAAATGGGGAGAAAGCTATGCTGAAAGTTTATTAAGATACTTAGAAGACAAAGACAACGATTTACGTTGCATTTGTCTGATTGTGAATCAAAAAAGACATTTAATTAAACACACTTTTGTGATTTAAATCAAAATGGGGGTAACGGGGACTCTCTCTCTCTTATTATCAACACTAGTTCAATTGTGGTTCTTTTGGCTTCACGGAGGGCTTCTCAGATACTGTAGATGGGTATTCAGGTAGATTGCCAGGCGAAATAAAAACAGGTTTCGATCAGCTGAGAAATCTGTAAGCTGTAAGGTTTTTACTTCTTAAATAAACGTTTAAAATACACGTTTCGAATAGAAAAAAAATCATATTCTTGTTGTCTTCCTGTATGTAGAACAGATCAGCAGGTCTTTTTTCCCCAATCAGAGGGGTGTCAGATGGTGTCAGCCAATCACCATTCTGAAGCCGTGCCATAATCTCTGGTATACGCACATCCCAGAATTTTGACTTTTTACTGTGTGCTAAAGAAATTTTAAAGACTACTTCTTAGCGTAGATAAGAAAGCTTAGATAAAAAAGCTTGGATTCTCATGTATCTGATACACATATCTTTTTCTGCAGTCTTTGTTGCGCTCCTTCTGATATTTTGAGCTCTTGTTGAATGATAACATGATAACGCATGATAACGCATAGTTTAAATCATTTTCATTCTTAGAAATTATGAAATGCTCGGTTAAAAGCAAGGGAGATTATGTCTGTTATAGTGGACATAAAAACAAGAGTTTGCTGTGGCGTTATTGGAAACCCAATTTTAACAACAAATTGCCGGGGTTATATCCTAGAAGACACAGACCAGCGCCAGTGGGAGCATGCCCGGAGCGTCAAAGAAAATGCCTGACGAACTAGGGATTGGACAGTTTCCAAGTGCTTGTACAATCGATGGAAATGTTCAAATAAATGTGCTAAAGAAATAAACAAAAAAAGTCATTTATTCCTTTATCATATTGGCTAGCTAATGTCCTCTCTTTGCTAGTTACTTGTGGCTATGTTTCTGTGTTTCGTAGCAACGAGGGACTATATTCTCAGGCGGAGGAACGTAAACAGCTTAATTTTCGTGTTAAATACATTTTTAAATTAAAATTCATTCTATACAGCAATCGCATATTTGGGGACAGTTTCATAAAACTTTGATGCTTAAAATGTTTAGGGAGAAATGGAAGAGTGGTGTGTATTTTTTCTTTAAACTACCAAGACCAGCCATATACAGTACAGTTTACATACAGTAATATGTTTATGTTCCTAAATTAATATCGTTTATGACCTTCAGATGCCTTATGCTCCTTTTCTTTTTATGCTCAGCTATTAAAATTTCCTTTTAGTTGTAAGATTCCATATAAATATTCAATACTAAGCGGATCAAAACATTATTTTACAGTAAAGACATTAAATTATTAAATCTTTCCATGACCGACCAATGCACCACGAGTGCCCCTGTCGGTCATTTTAACCAGCCTATCACTTACCGTGCTTTGACGCGTTATGACGCGCTAAGAAGAAGGGAAATGCCCGCAGTACGGGTTTGTACCGCTCACTTCGAATGGCTGCATCTGTATTCAAGTGCAGGACGTGTGGGTTTTATTTTGTTCGTTTTGTTTTGCTCTGCTTTACTTTGTTTTGCTTTCCATCGCTTTCGTAAGAGTGTAAATAAAAAGGCGATTCCTGCGTCTAACACTAATGTAAGAGCTATTTCAAGTGTGGCATGGTGCGGCTTCTAAAATGCTTGTAGACATTTCTCTGTTGTTGATTCTTTTTTTCTGTCTAACAAAGTGCCATTTTCCTGTCCGGACGCGGAGACTTTATCATTCCCACATTAAGCCACCCTTAAGTCCTCTGAGGCATGTCTGTCTGCAAGGCTTGAATTTTGTAAACGTTTTTTTTTCAACAGAGAACGACTTTGAAAAAGGTTACCGCAGCCGCCTCCCAATCCATGTAAGATTGTAGCAAGAACGCAGCTGCAGCGGCGCTTGCTGTAGTCATGGCCAAGTGCTTGAGGCGATGGACTAGAAATCCCTTGGGGTCTCCCCGTGTAGGTTCGAATACTGCCGACTATGGTGTCCTCCTCACATCGTTGTGTGCCGGCGCAACGAAGGAAAAGCGCCGTTCCGCTTTTCCTGCTCGTTTTAAAACGCGAAATTGCTTGTACCCACTGCCTTGGAAGTAAATTCTTCAGCATCCGTGAACGGCATTTCGCAGCTGGAAGCAGATGACGACGTTTTTTGCGTTCGCGTGTCTTGTGCCCCTCTTCCGGCCTTTGAAAATCGAATTCATATAGCTCAAAGATCCCACTCCATAGGTGCTTTGCTTACAACTTAAAGTCAAAAGCCGAAAGTCTCCGAAACCAAATTTAGATAGCAGAATATTCTCTCTTCTCCTAAAGCTCCATTGGGACCCAATATCCAGCACAGAGCAAAAAAAAAGGAAATGTCTTAGTATTTCACCTTACCCTTTTTGATTTGTTCTCTACACGACCTGCATGGAGTTGTTCACACCATTCTTGACAGTTTAAGGAGTCCAGACAAGGAAGAACTAGTACTAAGAGGGAAAGGGAGAGGTGAGCTTAGGAGGTGGAAAAGATGCTAATACGGAAAGATGTTACCGGGGAACTGAGGGTTTAAATCGTGACGGAAGGGTTATGTAAGGGAAATTGGATAATGAGGGGTTAATTAAGACCAGCTGAAGCCGTAACACTTATGGTACTTTATGGAGCTTATTTGTACAGTGAGCTGATATTTTGGAAATCAAAAGGTTAAAGAGCCACATTCCTGTACAGGCAATCAAACCCAGCCTGTATGGGTAAACACTAGGATTTCTAACCACTGTACCACACAGGGCATTGCTATTCTGTGCGTGATGCAAGCAAACTGTAATCCCTGTCTTTATAGCGTGCTTGTTAGAGAGCTAGCTGGCACCCAGAGCACTGCAGAGTCTATTTAATGAAACTCAGTTGATGTACAACGTCAGGACTTATCAGATCCTTGGGTCACAATGAGATCACCGAGGTGTCCACGTTGGCACGGCATAGCAGAGGTAGCTCACCGTGATCGTATAGTGGTCAGGACTTTGCTTTGTGGCCACAACAACCCCAGTTTGAATCTGCATCATGGAAAGAGATGAACATAGTTTATATGCCCCTTCTGATATTTGTTTGAATGAAGGAGCATATAAAGCTAATCGTGTACTGCAAAGTAGTATTAAATTGGTGTGCTGTCCCATATAAGTAATTTGAATGAGCACTGCCTGAGCTTGTTGTTGATCAACTGGAGACCAAACTGGTCTCTTTAGCAGAGAAAATGTAGCTAAATGTTATATCTTTAACCTTGTTTGTCAGACAGCGGGCTGTCCAAACTAATTTCCAATGAATATTTTCACATTTTGAATTCCAGAAGGATATGCAGGGAGGAATAAGCAGAGGTTACACAGATGTGATTAATATTGCATTTCTTATATTTCATTTCCACACCATCCAAGAACAAATTAACTGTAAAATCAGGAAGGTCAGTACTGAAACTGTCACTTTCTCACAGATAACATCAGACACTATGGCATATTCCTGAAGGGTAACTGGAATCTGGAGATTTCCAAAAAATCAGTGCATTTTAACAACCCATCCTCTTTGTTTAACAATTGTGCCACTAACCAAATCTTATTATAGCATGTCTGACAGAATATACTTTTATATTTGTACTTTTATTTTTATTTTGCACTTGATGTCTTTGTTAGCTTTTCTATTTCTTTAGGATTTTTTTATTTTCATAATTTGTTGGTGTTCCTGTGCTGATTGTGTATTGCAAAACATAAGAGATTAACTGGTGATTACATCTGACACTTGTATGTAGTCTTGGATACTTCAATTTAATTGTATTTTAAACTTGTTAAACATATTTTGAACAATACCCTGCAACTTACAATTGGCAACCCACTGAAGCTAAGCAGGTGCGAGCCTGGTCAGTACTTGGATGGGAGACCTCCTGGGAAAAACGAAGGTTGCTGCTGGAAGAGGTGTTAGTGAGGCCAGCAGGGGGCGCTCACTCTGCGGTCCATGTGGGTTCTAATACCCCAGTATAGTGACGGGGACACTATACTGTAAACAAGCGCCGTCTTTCGGATGAGACGTAAAACCAAGGTATTGATTCTTTGTGGTCATTAAAAATCCCAGGGTGTTTCTCGAAAAGAGTAGGGGTGTAACCCTGGCATCCTGGCCAAATTTCCCATGCCTCCTAATAATCCCCCTCTATGAATTGGCTACATTACTTTGTTCTCCTCCCCACCCCACCCCCCCTCCGACGGCAGGCGGAGCGACGCGCCGGTTGAAGTATTCTCGGTCGCATTTAATGGAAACGTCAGCTCAAAGATTTGGTTCAAACCACCAAATGGAGACGGGCATGCCGAGAAGCGGACCCTGCTGATGCGGGATTAACGCTAGGATGATAGAAACATATTTTGAACAAAAGTGGGTGGGAAAGAAAGATTCCAGATAAACGTATTTGAACATATTACTTATGTTCTACAATAAACCGCTTCCTTGAAAATATGGTACATAATTATGTCCTTGAAGGTGCAGCATGTGGAAATAAATTTGCAATCATACTTAATTCAGACATGAGCAGTGTAGCTCCTCCTGACTAGGTGGCGCTAGCAGGTAAAGTGAGTGTCAAATCAGGTTAGAGAATATCCTCTTTCTCAGCTCCTCTCTTTGGTTGTTTTGAATTTGCTGCAGGTCCACTGAATGTCGTCATCATGCTGCGCGGAAGGGCAGCCATTTCAGCTCATGGAATGTGATTAGATCTGCTGCTTTAGATGAATAGTAAATAATAATAATAACATCACTTTATTAACCCTTTACAATTTCTTGCATTAGGAATTATCTTTTCGCATACCCCAGCTTGCTCTCCATGAGACACACAGACAGGGAGAGAGCCTGGACTCAGAGCGCAGCGTCTGCCATTGTACGGCGCCCCTCGAGCAGTTGGGGTTAAGGGCCTTGCTCAGGAGCCCAATGGAATAGGATTCCTCTGCCGGCTGCGGGATTTGAACCGGCAACCTTCCAGCCACAGGCGCAGTGTTTTTCAACTGTTGAAAGCGTGACCCTGTTTTGCTGTATATCTGTGCAGTCTGCAGGTCAGCAAGAAGATGGCGAATTGCCTGTTAATTCTGCAAACCGAGCTTCACTCTTTCATGGAGGTTTTGCTCAAATCGATCGTGTATGAAGTGTCAGAAATTTTCCGAAACAAGATGTCTGACTCTGAGGACGATTTTCAAGACAAACTGCGCAGCATCTCCCGGATTCTGGTGAGACGGGCCGTGTATAAAATCACCCAGTGTGTGGAAGACAGTGTCGGAAGTGAAATGGCGCAACTGAAGAAGGAAAACGAGAGCCTGAAGTGGAGATTGCAGTTGTGGGAGAAGGAGTCGGGAACAGGAGGAGATCAGGCGCAGACAGATCATGTTGGACACACGCTTCCCTGTGAAGTCACTGCAGAAATAAAAGCAGAAATGGACACGAAACTGGAGCTGTCAGGTCAGTGTAGTGAGTTGTATGAAGTCAGTGTGTTTAAAAACAGTGTCTTTAACTTCCTAACTGGTGAGAATATAGTGCAGAGTTGCAGAGTGTAGTGGGAAAGATTTGCGTGATATAGCAACGGGATTTTTTACTGAACTGAACTTTTACTTTTACTGAAACTGAACTCCCGTTGTCCGGTTATGGTGCTGAAAACATCTGTAATACAGTTAAGGGTGGTTCGTTCACACTGACTCATATTTTAGGTTTTAATCGGGCACGTCGTTCAGTAACTGAAACAAAATAAATGAATTAGTACAATGTTTAGACCCTCGCTATAGAAACGCGATCTCTCCGCCAAACGTTTTTCCAGCGCTTTAAGATTTACAAAAGCAAAGAAAAATCTGGAAATATTTTTCCTTGCTGTAAACCATGAATTGTTAAACAAGATTTAAAAGGTCGAGCGTCCACAGATATTTGCAGGCTGCGCTGCATTTCACAAATTTTACATATCTTGTCTTTAACTGCTATAGTAGGTTAAATGGTGTAATTATCATAAATATATAGTGTTATCAATTTATTTATTTTTTCTTAGCATAACCACGTAATGACGTAAAGTCATGGGATTTTGGCATATTGAAAATTGTAATTTCTGAATATGAGCTTTTAACTAGTCCTTCTCTATAACACACCAGCAGCTGAGGTTAAAATCTTCTCGATTTTTCGCTTCTAGATCAAACAGATGCTGGCCCATTTTTAACAGTGTTAACCAACTTTAAGCAACGGAAATGGGCTTCCCGTTCATCTTACTTTTCAAAATAAAGGCTCCGTTAAAACGGTTACAAAAAAAAGGAAAACGTGAAGTTACATTTCTAACAATACAAAAAGTTGAGCATCCTCAAAATTGGGTTTAATGTGATATAAAGTACCACAGTGAATATAAAAGTACTGTTCTTCAGTAATGTTTGCATCCATGCAAGTGTTATTGCTGTTTTTAGATTTCCAGTGCAGTGCTAGACAGGGAAAAGTCTAATTCTTGACTAAATAAAAAATTGTGCTTCTCCAAAAATGTCTGAAATCAATTGTATAGACATATAACTAATAGCAAACCACAATGGTTTAATCAGATTAGTGTCTTTGCAAGTGTTGCTGCTGTTTATAGACCACTTCCTGTTTTCAGGATCTGACCAGTTACCTGCTGGTCAGGAAGGAGACTTGCGCCTGTCTAGCACTGCACTGCACTCTGCCAGTCTGAACTCTGCACTGTTCCAGTCCCTTTATCCAGTACAGGGTCACAGGAGAGCTGGAGCCTATCTCAGCAGGCAGCTGGTACAAGGCAGGATACACCCTGGATGGGACATCAGTCCATTGCAGAGCAGCCACAGACTCACACCCACAGCCTAAAATCACTGTAATAATATTATTAACAACATTCATCATTATGAGTGTCATGGTGGCACAGGTCTCAGCATCGCTGCTTCAAGAGTTGGAGCCCTGGGTTTAATCCCAGGCCTGGGGTGCTCTCTAATTTTTGCATGTTCTCTCCGTGTTCACGTAGGTTTCCTCCAGGTAAGTGTGTCTGTGTGCCTAGTGATAGACTGGCTTCCCATCCAGGGTGTACCCTGCCATACGACTGTTGCTTGCAGGATGAAGTGAATATCGGGGTGTCTCCAATGCTGTGTACTGGTCTGTCTGGGAGCTATAAAAACACTGGAACCTCCAGGAACCTATGTCTGTGGATTGGGAAGGAACAGTTTTCCCAGGATTGCCTCTTGGTGTTTTTGTGCTGCACTGTCTGTCCAGTGTTGTCTGTCCTTATTGATGAGTTGACTGCAAACACTGAAGTGTCCAGTGTTCTCTTTCTGACCTCTTTGGATTAAGCACACAGCAAAATGTATATTAGCCTTCTAGAGAGACAGTCATCTCAGTTAAATTCACTGTATTTGCCGTGAATCAGATTCAGATCATTTGTGAGTTTTGATCTTTGTTTTTGTTTGGGTCTTAAGTTAATATGATGCAGTTTTCAAATTTGAACTTGGACATGGTTATTAAAACACTTTGCTGGTCATTGATGATAATTGCTGCTGTCAGTAGAGGTATGTTATTCCAACAGTGCTTTATGTACAATGGGTATAGAAAGTCACTACCCCCTCTCAAAATGTTCACCTTTTGTTGCCAAAAAGAAGACAAATAAAATCAGACTTATTTACAGTTTGTACCTTGCAACATCCAAGTGAAAATAGAAAGCAAAATTTCTGAAAATAAAAAGTACAATAACTGGGTTGGATAAGAGAACACCCCCTGAGTTAATACTTGATGGAAGCACCTTTTTGCTTGACTTTCAGCCTTGAGTCTGTTTGGATACACCTCTACCAACTTTGCATAAGTAGAGGGAGGAATATTTGCCCATTCCTCCCTGCTGAATCGTTCAGGCGCAGTCAAACTGTGTGGTGACTATTGATGGACTGCTCTCTTCGAGTCATTCTAAATAATAATATAATAATAATAAACTTTATTTTATATAGCGCCTTTAAAGGTGGCTTCTCAAAGCGCTTTACAGGATGACAACAATAAATAAAAAGAATACACAAGATAAAACACAATTACAATATACAGAGGAGACATGGATGGTGGTACTAAGAAAAGCAGAGGGGTGAAGAATGGAACCAGTTAAGTAAAGGCTTTTCTAAAGAAGAGGGTTTTGAGTCTGGATTTGAAGGAGTTTAGAGAAGGTGACTCTCTGATATCCTTGGGGAGAGAGTTCCAGAGCTTGGGGGCATAACAGGAGAAGGCCAGGTCTCCCATACAATGTAGACAGGCTTGGGGGACAGTAAGGAGAGCAGAATTAGAAGAGCGAAGGTTGCGAGATGGGGAATAGGGCGATAATAGTTCAGACAGGTACTGAGGTGCCAAGCCATGCAGAGCCTTATAAGTGAGCATGAGGATTTTAAAGTCTACATGGAATTTAACTGGAAGCCAGTGCAAGGACTCCAGGATAGGAGTAATGTGAACACTTGCACTAGACCTGGTCAGGATTCTGGCTGCTAAATTTAGGACATACTGCAGTTTGTTCAGAGTAGATTTAGATACCCCAGCAAGTAGAGCATTACAGTAGTCAATTCGAGAGAATACAAATGTGTTGATCAGCTTTTCAGCCACAGTTAATGATAGCATAGGGCATAGTCTAGCGATATTTCTAAGGTGAAATAAAGATGTTTTGACAGTATGGTGAACATGTGGGTCGAATGTGAGGGTGATTGCAGGGTGGTTGGCCAGCAGCCATATCACCCTGCAACTCACAACTGGCAACCCACTGAAGCTAAGCTGGTGTGAGCCTGGTCAGTACCTGGATGGGAGACCTCCTGGGAAAAACTAAGGTTGCTACTGGAAGAGGTGTTAAGTGGGGCCAGCAGTGGGCACTCATCCTGCGGTCCATGTGGGTCCTAATTCCCCAGTATAGTGACGGGGACACTATACTGTAAACAGGCACCATCCTTCGGATGAGACGTAAAACCGAGGTCCTGACTCTCTGTGGTCTTTAAAAATCCCAGGTTGTTTCTCGAAAAGAGTAGGGGTGTAACCCCGGCGTCCTGGCCAAATTTCCCATTGGCCCTTACCAATCATGGCCTCCTAATAATCCCCCTCTATGAATTGGCTACATTGCTTTGCTCCCCTCCCACTGATAGCTGATGTGTGGTGAGTTTTCTGGTGCACTATGGGTGCCGTCACATCATCCAGGTGGATGCTGCACATTGGTGGTGGTGGAGGATCCCCATTACCTGTAAAGTGCTTTGAGAGGAGTGTCCAGAAAAGCGCTATATAAGTGTAAGCTATTATTATTATTATTAATGTTAAGCCAGAATTGAATATAACCCCAAGGTTTTTCAATTTTGATTGAAGCTCAAGTACAGAGCCATCTACAGATAGGGTTACAGGACTGGCTTTACGAAGTTGATGGGGGGGTGCCAATATGCATGACTTCAGTCTTGTCGCAGTTAAGATGAAGGAAGTTTTGAGTCATCCAAATTATTATGTCAGAGATGCAATTAGATAGAATAGAGACAGCCACATCAGTGTCAGGTTTGGTATGGATGTATATTTGAGTATCGTTAGCGTAAAAATGAAAGCTGAGGCCATGTGATCTTAAAAGCTGGCCAAGTGGGAACATGTAAATGCTGAAGAGCAAGGGGCCCAGTATTGAGCCCTGAGGAACACCAGACTTAAGACCAATTTCAGACCTTTACCCATTAAGAGAGACAAAGTGACAGCGATCAGTGAGGTAAGATTTGAACCATTTGAGAGCAGTGTCAGAAACTCCAAACACAGTCTCAAGACGAGAAAGTAAGATGTTATGGTCAACAGTGTCAAAAGCAGCACTGAGATCAAGAAGGATGAGTATAGAAAGAAAACTAGAATCAGAAGCTATTAGAAGATCGTTGGTGACTTTGACCAGGGAAGTTTCTGTGCTGTGAAGTTGACGGAAGCCAGATTGGAGGGGTTCGAAAAGGTTGTTTGTCATGAGGTGGTTATATAACTGAAGTGTGACAGCACGTTCTAGAATTTTAGCAAGAAAGGGTAAGTTGGAGATGGGGCGAAAATTGTTAAAATTGTCGAGAGCCATATTTGGCTTTTTTGGTACGGGGGTAATGGCAGCAGTTTTGAGGACCGTTGGTACAGTGCCAGTGCTCATGGATTCATGTATAATATTGAGGACAATGGGAAAGAGAGAAGAGAAACAGGACTGAAATAAAGAGGTGGGAATGGGATCTAAAATAGATGTGGTGGGTTTCATGTGTGTAACTAGTTTATTGACGGATGCTGAGTCAAGAAGAGAGAAGCTGGAGAGAAGGGAACCAGAGAAGTTGGATGAGGAGGGAGGAGGTATGGAAATAATATGCGTAGTGGAGAGAATGTGATGCCGGATGTTGTCAATCTTAGAACTAAAGAAATCTAAGAATGTGTTGCGAAGTTGTGATGAGGCAGGTAATGTGATGGGGCAGTTTGGCTTGAGCAGTCTGTTGATGGTGGAGAAAAGATGTCTGGGGTTGTTTTGGTGATTTTCAATGATGTGAGAGAAGTAGGTGGATCTAGCAGACTCTATAGTAACCTTGTATTCAGATAAGTAATCTCTCCAAGCCTGATAATGTACATTTAGGCCAGAAAGACGCCACCTACGCTCAAGTTTGCGAGAGGCTGCCTTCATGGATCGCAGCTGGTCATTGTACCAGGGGGCAGGGCGAGAGAAAGAGATGGTTCAAATTTTTAAAGGAGCAAAGGTATCGAGGGTAGATAAAAGAGCACTGTCAAGTAACTGTATTTTGTCCTCTAGAGGGTCAGAGGAAGAGAAACAAGATAAGGAAGACAGAACAGAATTTGCAAACCTTAGGTGATCAATTGATCGCCAGTTGTGGAAGTTTACAGAGCATGGGGGGGAGGTGTTAGAAACAGGTAATTCCAGATTGAAGAGAATGGCTAAGTGGTCAGAGAGGCCTAGATCAAGGGGAGAGCAGTGGGAGACAAAACAGTCATTTGCAATAATTAAATCTAAGGTGTGTCCTTTGTTATGTGTAGGGGTACAAACAAACTGAGTAAGATCAAAGCATCCCAATAGAGAAAGGAAGTCTTTAGCCAGACTGGAAGACCTTGAATCGATGTGTATATTAAAGTCCCCTAGAATTTCGATGATTTTCGATGGGATTTAAGTGGGGGCTCTGACAAGGTCACTCAAGGACATTCACTTTCCTGTCCTTCAGCCACTGTACGGTTGCTTTGGCGGTGTGCTTTGGGTCATCATCATGTTGAAAGGTGAACCATCTTCCCATTTTCAACTTCCTGGATGAAGGCTGCAGGTTTTCTTCAAGAATCTGCCTGTTATTTGCACCATCCATCTTCCCTTCTATCCTGACAAGTGCCCCAGTCCCAGCTGAACAGAAACACCCCCATAACAGGATGCTGCCACCACCGTGCTTTACTGTAGGAATGGTGATCTTTGGATGGTAAGATGTATTGTGTTTTTTTTTCAGACATACCATTTTGCATTGCGGCCAAAGCGTTCGATTTTGGTCTTATTTGGCCACAGAATCTTTAAGGTGCTTTTTAGCAAAACATAAATGAGACTTGATGTGACATTTTTAAGGAGTGGCTTTTTTCTTGCCTTCCTTCTATACAGGCCAGATTTGTGGAGCTTTTGTGATATTGTTGTCACATGCACACGAATGACCAGTCTTTGACATAAATGCCTGTAGCTCCTTCAAAGTTGCCATCGGCCTCCTGGTAGCCTCTCTGATCAGTCTCCTTCTTGCTCGGTAATCCAGTTTGGAGGGACGGCCTGATCTAGTTAAAGTCTGGGTGATGCCATACGTCTTCCACTTCCTAATGATAGTCTTGACTGTGCTCCATGGGATACTTAAAGCCTTTGAAATCTTTTTATACCCATGTCCTGGCTTGTGCCTTTCTACACCTTTATCTCAAAGTTCTTTTGAAAGCACCTTTCCTCCCATAGTCCATTCTTAGCTTTGAAATGCACCTCCAACCAGTAGAATCCTCTAGAAACAGCTGCTTTTATTCTGAACTTATCAAAATCACCACAATTGATCACAGGTGGGAGCCAATTAGTTTGTTGTGTGATCTGTAAGGTGATTGGTTAAACATGAGCAAGTTTACAAATGCAGTTGTAAGGGGGGTGTTCATATATCCAAATAAGGAATTTTACTGTTGGAATATTAATTACTTTTCAGAATGTTTTAGAATTTTATTTTCACTTGGCTAATGTGGGTTACTTTTTATTTTCAGAGTGTCATACAACAAAAGGTACTAAGTTTGAAAGGGAGTGGTGACTTTCTATACCCACTTTATGTGAAGAAAAGTTGTTAATCCTGAGTGTTATTTTTCAGTGTACATTTTTGTCTGTCTGTAAAAGTAAAAAGTAAATTTTGGGCTGTCTTTAGTACTCTTTACTTCTCCTTCTAAACGGTATAAATCCCTGTATCTTAAAGTTATGTCCTACTTTCTCTGTGCTGTTATTTGCCTTTGAATTCTACTCTCAGTCCATGTTAAAGGTCTTGTTCTCTTGTCCTGTGTTTTCAGGCTCAGAGGCCAGTACTCTCCCTGATACTAAGGAAAGGGCTGCTCTTGAACAGCAGCACAGTGAGGAGGAATGGAGCTTCAGTCTTATGCAGGAGACAGAGCTCACTGCTGCAGAAAGGAAAGAGAAACTCAGTGAGCAGCACACAGAGAGCAGACAGAGTGTGGAGGATCTGGGTTCTGTGCACATGATAAAGACAGAGCCTGAGAGTGAGACATCTGGACTCTTGGTATCTGATGATGTAAGAGACAGGTTTAATAATCTGGACACTAAAAATAGTAAACAAAGCTGTAATGAACTGGACTGCATCTCTGTACATGTGGTCAAAGAAGAACTGGATGAGTTTAAAGTCATAGGGCATGACATGGAGCCCCAGTTGATTGACCCTGCTGAGCAGCAGACTGATGTACCTAATGAAGAGAACAGTACTGAGTTACAGCTTACAGAGGAGAGTCAGTACAGGGAGGAACAACAGGGAGGCCCAGAGGACTTGATAATAATTAGGCTTTCTTCTGCAGAAATACAGAGACTGTCGGTGCAATCAAGTCAAATAAAAAGTCACCAGTGCACTCACAAGGGGGAGAGAACATTCAATTGTACTCTATGTGGGAAGTGTTTCAGTCGCTCAAACCATTTAAAAACTCACCAGCTTATTCACACAGGAGAGAAACCTTTCAGATGCAGTCAGTGTGGGAAGAGTTTTAGTCAGGCAAGTAATCTAGAAAGACACCAGCTTATTCACACAGGAGATAAACCATTTAAATGTAGTCAGTGTGGGAAGAGTTTTAGTTTGGCAAGCAAATTAAAAACCCACCAGCTTGTTCACACAGGAGAGAAACCCTTTAGCTGTATACAGTGTGGGAAGGGTTTTAATCATTTAAGCAATTTAAAAAGACACCAGCTTGTTCACACAGGAGAGAAACCTTTCAGCTGCAGTCAGTGTGGGAAGAGTTTTAATGGGTTAAGCCCTTTAAAAAGACACCAGCTTGTTCACACAGAAGACAAACCATTTAGCTGCAGTGAGTGTGGGAAGACATTTAATAAGTCAACCCTCTTAAAAAGACACCAGCTTGTTCACACAGGAGAGAAACCCTTCACCTGCAGTCAGTGTGGGAAGAGCTTTAGTCAGGCAGGGAGTTTAAAATCCCACCAGTTTATTCACACAGGAGAGAAGCCTTTCACCTGCAGTCAGTGTGGGAAGAGTTTTAGTCAGGCAAGCAGTTTAAGAACTCACCAACTTGTTCACACAGGAGAGAGACACAGGGTAAGCCAATACACAGAAGGTTTTTAATTATTAATGTACAGGAGCTGTACAATGATTTACTAATAAAAAAATCATTAAATCACTCTGTCTCCTTTCTAATCTATTGTGGCATGGCTAGATCATGAATTAAATGAGTGCCTTCAGTTTTTAACCTTTTAGCAAAACTCACAGTCATCTGTGTCTGTGCAGGTTTTAGATTTACAACACCCTCAACTTAAACCTGCATAATCAAATTAGCATTTGTAAATTGTTACACAAACTATTGTCCATGCAAGTGCAATCTCCAATATTCTCTAAATTCAACCATTGAATTTGTTTACACAGCAGTGAGACTTTAAAAATAGTTTAGGATTTATGAAAAAAATCTAGACATTCATTTAGGAAAGATATATTTCAAATTGTTTTTTTTCATTTAAATTGCCAGCAGTTACTCATGAACATCTAAAAATGTTTACCTTTTTGCCTTTAAATATTAACCAATATTAACAATTTTGGTTCAGTCTTCAAAACTGAGTACTTTCACAACACAAATGTGGGATTAACCCCTGCTTATTCTAAAATAATTTGAAACTCAGTTATACATGTATTTACAGTGTGTTTTTTTACTGTAGAATCTCTTAGTCTGTTATTTTCCTCTTGTTGTTACGGACACGGTCTATAGTCCGTCGGGTCTTGTAGTAGACTCTATGCGATGCGGTAAGAACTGGAGAAAACAGGAAGCGTGGTATGGGAAAACACACAGGGGTTTAATAGTGCACAAATAATAGTGACATTTCGTGAGACTGTGAGCGGGGGAGACAAAGAATGGCATCGAAATCCAAGCAGGTCCGAAGGTAGGTCGGGGCACCGTCCATGAGTTTTTCAGGGCCAGGGAATTGGGGAATCTTTAGAAGTATTTACCCTCCGCTTGGGTGAACCGTTTAAACATTGGAGGGCAGAAGAACTAGAGGGCTATATAAGCAGGGAGAACACTCTTCGTGAACAGTTTCTAGTGGGTCTGCGGCCAGGACCCCTACAGAAGGAACTACAGCGTCAAGCTCGAAGGGAGCCCGCCCTGACCCTCCAGGATTTGGCCCGAGAGGCACGGTTGCTTCAAGAGGAAGGCTGGGGGGGAGAATCTGAAGCTACAGCCAGTGCTGCAGTTACCACACTCCCCCTGGCCTCAAATAGACCTGCACCAGGACAGTTGGCAGATACCTTACGTACTGAGTTATGACTGGAGCTCCAGCAGCAGTTAGGCAACATAGAAAAAGTGCTACGGGGAGCAAGGGGAGGTCCTCCTGCAAACACTGAAAGACCCGTACACTCTGAGGCAGAGGTACGAGCTGTAAAAAACTACACACACGTCGAATTGAGAGGCCTGGATTGATTCCTTCCGTGAAGAAATTAGGCGAGAGCTAAGACACCAGGTAGCTGAACTTGGTCAGAATTTACGGGGAGAAATGTGAGGAGCTTTTTCTTCACTTCCTTCCAGGGCTCCACAGAGAAACCAACGCAGGGAACACCAACCAGGACCGGGAGCAGTACCTCGCAGACAAGCGCAGTGGGACAATTTAGGCCGCCCCATCTGTTTGCAGTGTGACCAGCCCGGAACATTTACAACACAACTGCCCCTTAAAACACACCGCTCAGCCACGGTAGAGCACATGGATGGGATGACAGAGGCAGAAACAGCTGAAGCAGTACCTGCCTTTGTAGGCCCTAGTGTGGAAGTGGAAGTGGATGGCATCGTGATCCCCTGCATGCTAGACACCGGCTCCCAGGTAACCTTGTTTAGCAAAAGTTTCTTCAAGAGATACCTGGGCTGCCGACTGCAAGGAAAGAAAAAGGACATTGAGTGGCTGCAGCTGTGGGCAGCCAATGGACTACAGATACCATATGTTGGGTATGCAGTAGCGGATTTCTGGGTTGGTGGTGTTTTGATTGCCACTAAGGGGATAGTTATTGTCGAAGACAATTGCTTAGGAACAGAGCAAGGAATACTTGGAATGAATGTGATCGGCCCCTTGTGGAAAGAATTAGGGGAAGGTTCCCCCTATTATCTTAAAACCTTCCAAGCCCGGGTCCCTCGGCACACTCGGGGTGAGTTGGAGAGGACATTCACCATATGCCAGCGGATGGGAGGCTGGAAAGAATCCGAAGGACGAATCGGGAAGGCCAGGCTGACACGACACATGAAAGTCCAGATTCCTCCAACCAGTGAAATGGTGGTGTTGGCCCGGGTGCCAGAGTGCTCCCAGCGGGAGAGTCGCTGCGTGTTAGTGGAACCTTTGGAGGAGGCAGTGGAGTGGCAGGTGGCTAGGTCTGTGGGCTGGACCAAGGACGGACGGGTCCCTGTGCGCATACGGAACCTACACCCATATCCCTTGGAACTCCCTTCATGACAGCCACTTGCGGAGGTGAGTAGGATTGCAGAAGATGATGTGTATGGTGATCAAGATGTCTTTTTACAGAGGTTATCCCCAGGGGTAGTAGAGGTGGGGGTGCGAAACACCCAGTGTGGAAAGGGTGAAACACTGCCTGCCCTTTCGATCCAAGGTGAAGAGCTGACGGCACCTCAACAACGATGACTGGACAAGCTTTTGGATAAGTGGGGAGAAGTATTCGCAGCCCATGATGAGGACTTTGGGAGGACAAACGCCGTCCTTCACCATATTCCAACTGGTTCAGCACCTCCAACCCGAGAAAGGTATCGTCCCATTCCCCCATCTCTATACTAGGAGTTGAGACAGTTGCTACATGGGATGTTGGAGAAAGGGGTTATTCGCGAGAGCAGTAGCCCATGGGCCACCCCAGTTGTCTTTGTAAAGAAGAAGGATGGGTCATGGATGTTTTGTTTGGACTACAGAAAATTGAATGCAGTGACCCATAAAGATGCTTTCCCACTTCCCCGCATTGAGGAGTCGTTGACAACACTGTCACAGGCAGAGTGGTACTCTACCTTTGACCTGGCCAGCGGATACTGGCAGGTGGAAGTTAGTGAACAGGACAGGGAAAAAACTGCCTTCACCACTCCACTGGGGCTGTACGAGTTTGAGCGTATGCCTTTTGGACTGTGTAATGCCCCTGCAACCTTTCAACCCCTGATGCAGCGCTGCCTCGGGCCAATGATAAATGAGTCACTACTGATATATCTAGATGATGTGATTGTGTACTAGCCCACCTTTGAGACTCACCTACAGCATCTGGAACAGGTGTTTGCAAAACTGAAGTAGCATGGTTTAAAACTACAGCCTCAGAAATGTGCTCTCTTTGGCAAAAAGGTAAAGTACCTGGGGCATGTGGTCAGTAAAGCTGGAGTTGAGACTGACCCTGAGAAAGTATCTGCGGTAGAAGATTGCCCGCGTCCTTTGACAGTACACCAGGTACGCTCATTTCTGGGTTTCGTGGGATATTACCGCAGATTTATCCCAAGGTTTTCAAAGATTGCAGCCCCATTGAATGCCTTATTGTGTGGCACAGCTGCCCTTGGGAGAAAAGGAAAGGAGGTGGATTGGACACTGGCCTGCCAGGAAGCTTTTGAGACACTGAAGGAGAAGCTGCTCAGTGCCCCAATCCTAGCCTATGCAGATTTCAGATGGCAGTTCAAGCTTTACACTGATGCCAGCCTCGAGGGACTGGGGGCAGTGTTGGCCCAAGAGCAAGAAGGTGTTAAGCGGGTCATCGCATATGCCAGCCATAGCCTTCATCCTGCAGAACGAAATGATCAGAACTATAGTTCGTTCCAGCTTGAGCTGCTGGCTTTGAAGTGGGCCGTTACATAAAAAGTTAAGGACTACCTGTGGGGAGCAGAGTTTACGGTGTTTACGGATAATAACCCACTAGTGCATTTGGATACTGCCCACCCTGGTGCAACTGAGCAGAGGTGGGTGGCTCAGTTAGCAAACTTTTCATTCGATATTAAGTATAGACCAGGGGTACTAAACCGTAATGCTGAAATATTGTCAAGGAGGCCCACAGGTATCGCCAAGATGTCTGCTTTAGCACAGCAGGCAGTTCCAGGAGAGACAGGAGCAGGGACCGGGCTACCCCCAGAGTTCTATACTTGGGGGCCCCGACAGCAGGTGGATCCTGTCCTGCAGGTATTAAGGGAAGGAATTGAACAAGGGAAATCTAGCCAGGAAATAAAGCAACAGTGTTGTCAAGCCGGGGTCCAGAAGTATCTCCCCCTTTGGAGTCAGATGAAGGTTCAAGGGGGGTTGCTGATCCTAGAGACAGAGAAGGCCGGGGGAGCTGGTAAGAGTATGCAAGTAATTGTGCCCCCAAGATATAGAAATGAACTCTGTAGAGAATACCATGAGGCAATGGGTCACCTAGCTAGTCAAAAGGTGCTATCAGTGTTGCGCCGGAGGTTTTACTGGCCTCGGATGGCAGATGACTTGAAGGCTCGTGCTCGTGCTTATAGACAGTGTGTCCTCAGTAAGGTCCATCCTCAAGAGAGGGCCCTCTTGTTTCCCCATGTGACTTCGTACCCCTTAGAGGTATTGGGCATAGACTATCTGGCATTAGGAAGGCCAGGGGACACATATCCATATGTGCTGGTGATGATTGACCTATTTTCAAGATAAGCCTGGGCCATGCCCACCAAGGATCAGTCTGCAGAGACTACAGTGAAGGCCCTGTGGAAGCATGTAATCCAGCCATTTAGGCGTCCTGAGAGGATACACTCAGATCAGGGGCCTGCCTTTGAGTCTGCCGTGCTAGCCCAGTTTGGAAGGATGTATGGTTGTCTAAAGAGCAGAACTACACCATACCATCCCCAGGGTAATGGGCAGTAGAGCGAATGAACCAGACAGTACTGTCTTTGCTAGGGTTTGCTAGGGGCAATGGGCTGCAAAGCTTCCAGAACTGATCCTTGCATTTAATAACACTGTTCATGAGAGCACAGGACTGTCCCCCTTCTTTGTGACGTTTGGGAGACATGCACGCCTGCCAGTGGACATGGTGGTGGGCACACTCCCAGAGAGTAGGGGTGAAACTTTGGAAGGTTGGGCGCATACACATCACGAAACTCTACATCAGGCAACCAAAAAGGGCAGGGCCACGCACAGCGGTGTCAGGAAAGGGACAAACATCGTTATGACCGGAGAGCTGTAGACATGCCTTTGCTTCCTGGGGATAGGGTGCTCATCCGGAACTTTAGGAGGCGAGCCAGGAGTAAGTTAGCTCCTCGGTGGGGGCCAGAATTCCATGTGGTAGTGGGACCTGTAACAGACCAGAGTCCGGTGTACAGGATTATGCCTGAGGGCAGGGAAGGTCCTGAGAGGACACTACATCGCAATAATCTGCGTCTCTGCAACATCCCTCAGTTAGAGGACAGTTGGGACCAAGAGGGGTCAGTGTCAGAGGAAGGCACAGGGCAGGTAACAGGAGCGCAAAGAGGAGCCGAGTGTCCAACCAGAGGGTTTCCATTGTTGTGGATGTTTGCACCCCGAGTAGCTTCTCCGCCTGAGTTAACTTACAGGGAACCACAAGAGGCACAGAATAGGCCACAACCAGGGCCCAGTACCCACCCCGAGCCTGAGGAGAGGATTGCTGAAGAAGAGAGTAGGATAGGAGAACTTGAGGCGACAGAGCATGAGGGTATGCTGCGCAGATCAACTAGATCCACAAGGGGGGTTCAGCCTGCAAGGTACCGAGAATAACCTGTGGTCGGGATGACCACGCTTCTGGTGGTGGGGAGTGTCGCAGGATGTGGGCCATTGAGGCATTCAAAGGGTGGGTATTGATTGGGCTATGTTGATTAGTGTTGCAGGATGTGGGCCATTGAGGCAGTAAAAGGCTGGGTGATTAGGTTATGTTGATTTCCAGGGTGGTGTCAATGTTGCCTCTCACACAGGGGGGCGACTGCAGTTGCCCCAATGAGTACCGCCTAGCAGGAACAATTAGGTATCGAGACTTGGAGGTGTGAGGAGTCACAGAGCCAGTTTAGCCAGACAAAGGGAGGAGAGAGCCGGAGAGTGAACAATGAACTGATAAGGTCTCATGACACCTAGCTCGGCACCCTGCTGGAAAAATACTGGGCAAACCCGATTCTGCCAGGGACTATGGAAAATCCCCTGAAAGGGATTGGCTAAGCAGAGGGATTAAAACACCGGAGACAGGACAGAGGGGTCTCAGAACTCCCACTGGACCCTGGAGATGACACAGGCAGTGTTGGGGAAGCTGCAGACTGCGAGGCCATGGAGGCAAGGACCTATTAATCCAGGAACTGACAACTACGGGAGACATTGGCATTGTAACAGAGGTACTGTACAGAGACTTTTTTTATACCTGAAGGCAAAGGACAAAGAACCTGGCCCAGCTAACGGATACAAAACTGAGCGGAAATAGAGTACAGCTCATGGGAGGATTTCCAATGTAACCTGAATGGAGATCGGGAACTTGAACTGGGTGATACCCCTCTCCTTAAAGTGGTTGTTCGTCTCCAGGCCACCAACGACTTTCAGTCAGTGAAGGCCTCCCTTCAGTACTTTACAGAAGAAAAGACTGCTGTCCCTCTGGATTGCATTGTGCCCCTTTGAACTATTTTCTTGTTGTTGTGGATGTTCCCTTTTTTATGCTTCTTAGAATAGTAGATTGTGTTGATGTATGTAGAAAATAAAAAGGGCATTTATACATTACAAATGCTTGTCGCTGGTCTGTGTGTGCATTGGTGATTCTGGGAGATAAACAGGACCTGTGGTAATGTAGAGGGGCCCTAGCACCCCATTTGTATTGCTAGGTGGCGTATTCGTACACGAGGCAGGAACATTCCTCGCCCATAGGGTTCACCTTACTGTGGCACTTTTTCTCAAGAGGACACCCAGCTCAGGAAGGAAGTGCAGAGAGAGATGAAAAGGGAGATCAGGATAGCTAAGGAACAGTATAGGGTAAGAATAGAGAACACCATGACAACAGGTGACACCAGGATGCCATGGCAGGGCATTAAAAGCATGACCAATATCCCTCAGAAACATAGTGGCAGCACTTTACCTCTGTTAAATGTTATGGATGAGCAACAGCTGGCCAATGATCTGAATGTGTTTTATACCCGCTTTGAGTTAAACTCTTAAGCATACTGTAGTTTTTGTTAACACAACTTTATCAGTGAAAAGACCACAGGCACTTTTCCTCCCCCCTACATTCTCAGAGTAGAATAGGAGTACCTTCCAATGAAAGACAGTCCTCCTTCCCCCCACGGACAGACAGACAAATGTTTTCACTGCCTATTATTTGACTAGCTATACAGAGGAAAAGATGGTGACATCACAGCGCTGGCAAGCATGTTCTTTAGATACGCGATTCCATATTCACTGTTAATCAACATCTTGCATCAACTCTGCGAAATACACTTGGCTCAACCAGACAGTTCATCCTGCTACCAACATTGAATAAAAAAAATCTTTCGATTTCTAAGTTTATGTCTTTATTAAGTGGTTTTATTAGTGACGAAGGCTAAACTTTCTTGGAAAAATGTCTTTTATCTGTTGCAAAAAACTGACTTGCATTAACAAAATATATTTACAAATCCTTTCACCTGCTCCATTTCTAAAACTTTTTGCTCATGTGCATTTTTGTATTTTTTACACCTCTAGCACTTTAACATCCTTAATTTACATTTGCATCAATTTAAAACAAATCATTTGCCCAGCCTAAGAGGGGGGGGGGGTCTGCTCTCATTGCAGCTGATACTCCTCCATACACTTGACTGAAAAATTAATAACGCCAATGTAAATGTCAATTTTACAATTTGTTAAAAAGAAAAATGTTAAGTTCTCTAAAGCTTTCTTAGTCATGTATGATAATTCACCCAGGGAGCTGTGTAAGCATGCGCAGGCAGCAAAAGATCAGCTAAACAGGCAAGAAAATGCTTTCAGAGAAAACAGTGTTTCAGGTGTGAAGAATACAGATCACTAATTCAATTGCAGCCTTAACCCATCTCCTGCGGAGAGAGAAGAGGGGACGGGTTAAGGCTGCAATTGAATTGCTGAAATTAAGGCTGAACTTGAAGAGAGAAAACGCAATGTTTTGGCTGTGAAGACTGACCCAGGGAGCAGGGAGCAGTTAACACGAAAATGGGTGTTCTCTCCAGACTGTATGCCCGTTTCGCAGTGGGTCAGCGGCCTTCCTAATCCCTGCCCTGACCACTACCACTCCCATCCTGCCCCTCGGGCACTACATTCATGTAGGGCTTTCGAGGTCTAGTGAGTTTGCGCCCTACGCCCTGCAGTACCGCTGTGTACATACAGTATAAAGATGTGATATTTAGAGTGGCATGTCAAGAACTGAAACAGCCATACACATATCAATAGAAAGTCTTATACTACTGTTTGTGCAACAGTACATGAATATAATTATATTGTTATTAATTTATTTAGATACGCGATTCCATATTATATTCCCTATTAATCAAATTCTAAAAGTATGCTTTTGTTTACTCCGATAACGAGCGTATTCGCAGAAACTATCACTTTTCTCACAAAGTATATAAACGTACATTTAATATGGTCAGAAGGAGCACGTAAAAACGTTTCCGAAATAACCACATGTAAGACTTTGATGCTTAAAATGTTTAGGGAGAAATGGAATACTGGTGTGTATTTTTTCCTTAAAATACCGATGCCAGCAATATACAGTTTACATAATATGTTTTTGTTCCTAAATAATATCGTTTAAGAGCATGTAAAAGCATGATGAATCGGAGATTCAGTGGACCAGAGTAATACTTTGAGTTTACAGCTTATCCAAAGCCATTCATTATTAATACTATTAGTAATGTCTTCTTTATTAGCTCTACCTGGCGGTTTTACAAGGTGATTCTGGATACTATTAACATAATCTAATTTGCATGCAGTAAAGTGCGGTATGACGCAAAAGACGTGTTATGATGCGTTTAATGCGACACGCCCACTGTGTTATACCGCAGCGTACCCCGCTCGTTTTGAATGGCTGCATCTGTACTTCAATCTGAATGAAAACTTGATAAGGTGGGTGCTAGACTTCCTGACTAACAGGTCTCAACAGGTCAAATTGGGGAAGTGCTTATGTGACATCTGCTACACATTAATTGGATCACCACAGGGCTGTGTCTCGTCCCCTTTGCTGTACATTTCATACACTTATGATTGCATAAACCAACACACAGATAGACATCTCATTAAGTTTGCTGATGACACAGCCCTGGTCAGTTTATTAAAGGACACAGAATACCATCATGGGCCCATTCTTAATGATTTTACTAACTGGTGCAAGACGTTCTCCCTAAAATTAAAGGTTTCAAAAACAAAGGAACTGGTTATTGATTTTAGGAAAAATACCACACCCCCTCAACCCACTACAATTGATGGTCAGTCTGTTGAAATTGTCGATGACTATAAGTACTTGGGACTGGTCATTGACAAAAACCTAAAATGGGACAAATGTTGTGACACTATCTGTAAAAAAGGTCAACAGAGACTCTTCTTTCTTAGAAAACTCAGATACTTTAGGTAGATAAAACTATCCTTTTCACTTTTCTACAAATCATTCATTGAAAGTGTCTCAACATACTGCTTCACTTGTTGGTTTGGCAACATAAGTACCGGTAATTGTAATAGACTGGGTAAATTAGAGAATATAAGTGGCAAAATAATCGGGAACAATCAAATCAATGTAAGCATCCTTTACAAACAGAGGGTGACTAAGAAAACCAAAAGCATCAGGGAGTGTGTATGTCACCCCCTCTATTGTGAATTCACACTTCTCCCATCTGGGAGACGCCTCTGTGCCTCCAGGTGTAAAACCAACAGACTTAGGAAATCTTTCATTCCCACTGCAATTACATTCTTAAATAATTTAAAGTAACTACCTTGTCTCTTGTTTCTTCTCTCCTGTAACACTGCTGTATTCTCTTCCCTTTTGATGATGTGTATTTGTCATTGTGTTGTGTTGTGTTTGACTGCCATAAAACAAATTTCCCCTAGGGGACAATAAAGCTTGAGTTTAAATAATGAAGTGCAACACATGTAGCCACAGAAATTGCATAACACTTACATTTATACTATTGCTGACATCAACATTGCGTATATATTAAACTTGAAATAGCCATGGGTTTGTTTGCTGGTCTGAATTATCTCTCTTCGAATCTCTATCATTTGTCAATTGATACATGTTCAGATTCAAGCCTACAGAATTTGATTAATAGGGAATATAATATGGAATCGTTTATCTAAAGAACTTAATAATGATATAATTATTTTCATGTACTGTAGCTCAAATTATCACAGTAGTACTGTGATATTAATCAAATTCTAAAAGTATGCTTTTGCTGACTGCGATGACGTGCATAGTCGCAGAAAAGGTTAAAACTATAAATTTTTATGAAGAATATAAACTTAATATAGTCAGAAGGAGCACGTAAAAATGTTTCTAAAATAACCACGTAGACTTTGATTTTTAAAAATGTTTAGGAAGAATGTTTAGGAAATACATATATTTAGATCTTTAAATTTATATTTTTATTAATTTCTTTAGATACGTGATTCCATATTATATTCCCAAATAATTAAATTCTGAAAAGTATGGGTTTCTTTTACTGCGATAATGAGAGCAAGTATTCATGGAAAACGGTAATCACTTAATTCACTTAACTTTGAACGTTTTGTGATATTTAGAAATACCAACAAATTCAATATAGTGTAGATAATATTTATTATCAGTAATAACAACAGTAGTAGCAGCTTGAAATTATTCGTTGTTATTAATAAATGATTTATATAGCTAGTAGTATTACTGTATTCCACTTTCTTTGTTAACACGTTTTTATTTTAATTTGACTCATTCATGCATGATGAACTATGAGAGAGCGATAGATGGAGGTTTCTTGTCAAAACAACATTCACCAGAATGCAGTGGGAAATTGGCATTTTACTACTGATGGTAACTGTAACAAATTGTCATGTTTCACATCCTTGCGAAACAATCATGACATTCTCATCCAATCTAAGGTTTGATGTTTTTTTTTATTTTGAAACCATCATCTTGACATGCAGGTGTGAAGTAGAGTTAAGAGCTTCAGTTTTAAACTGTCATTAATAATATCTTAAGTGTCGCATTAAAATTGGAATGTTCTTCCAAGTGTAAAAAGAGGCGATACACAATGTGTCTCCTTTATACATTTTCAGTTTACAGACCGTCCAAGATAATTTTTTATGAATAATATCTTCCATATCGCATTAAGTCATACTTTTCAGAATTTAATTATTAGGAAATATAATATGGAATCACATATCCATATTATCACATAAAGAAATTAATAATGATATTAATTTAAGGATCTACATATATGTATTACTGTATTCCACTTTCTTTTTAAACACGTTTTATTAGTACCCGAATTCCAGCGGGTGAGAAAGAGACAGAAAAAAGTTAATCCTGTTTTTTATGGTCTGTAGCTCAATCCTGCTTAACTAAAAATTAGACACAAGAAGAGTATTATCGGACAATGTTTTGAGGTTCTGGTGGAATTTCTCTGTAAACTGAAGACTTATAGGAAAGATATAAAAAAAAGAGTGGAAAGAGTCCCGGTGCTCTGGAAGACATCATGCCTGGTCCCGGTACCAAAGAAAGGGCGCCCCTCTGTCCTCAACGACTACAGACCAGTTGCACTGACTTCTCACATCATGAAGACACTGGAGAGGCTGGTCTTATCCCACCTGAGACCCCTGGTCAGCTCATCACTGGACACCCTACAGTTTGCCTACCAGCCCAGTGTTGGTGTGGAGGATGCGATCATCTACATGCTGCAAAGGGCCTACTCACACCTGGACAGGGCTGGCAACACTGTAAGGATCATGTTTTTCGACTTCTCCAGTGCCTTCAATACCATCCAGCCCTTACTTCTAAGGAGGAAGCTGGAGGAGATGCAAGTCGATGCCTCCACGACCTCGTGGATCACTGACTACCTGACAGGCAGACCACAGTCTGTGAGACTTCAGAACTGTGTGTCTGAACAGGTAGTGAGTAACACAGGGGCACCTCAAGGGACAGTTCTTTCTCCATTCCTCTTCACCCTCTATACTTCGGACTTTAAGTACAACCCAAAGTCATGCCACCTGCAGAAGTTCTCAGATGACTCTGCAATTGTGGGATGTATCAAGGGTGAACAGGAGGAGGAGTACAGAGGACTGGTCAGCAGCTTTGTGGAGTGGTGTGGGGTGAACCACTTGGAACTGAATGTTACAAAGACAAAGGAACTGGTGGTAGATTTCAGGAGGAAAAAGGTCAAACCTACTCCTGTCTACATCCATGGGAGTGGCGTGGAGATGGTGGACTCGTACAAGTACCTGGGAGTACACATCGACGATAGACTGGAATGGTCTAAGAACATCGAGGCCATCTATAAGAAGGGACAGAGCCGACTCTACTTCTTGAGGAGGCTCAGGTCCTTCAATGTGTGTAGTAAGATGCTACACATGTTCTATCAGTTGGTGGTAGCGAGTGCCATTTTCTACGCAGTGGTGTGCTGGGGCTCTGGGAGTAGAGCAGTAGATTCCAAAAGGCTGAACAAGCTCATCAGGAGAGCAAGCTCTGTCATTGGGTTTGACCTGGACTCCTTGGAGGTAGTGGCTGAGAGGAGAATGATGTCCAAACTAGAGGCCATCATGGACAACTTCTCCCATCCCCTCTATGACAGGCTTGCAGGAATGAAGAGCACATTCAGCAATAGACTGATTCATCCACGGTGCGACAGGGAGCGCTACAGGAGGTCATTCTTGCCGTCTGCCATAAGACTGTACAATGCATCCACCTTGCGTCTTGGCAGAGGCAACATCGACAGTGACCTGTTTCTGGACTAAACGCATCTACACATCTACTGCTACATCTGTTCTCTTTCTTTTTCTTTTTCTTTTCCCCGTTTACAACCACTTTTTGTGCAATATATGCCAGGGACCTGTGCAATACATTTATATTTATATCTATAGTTACATCTATATTTATATTCATATGTGTAATATGAGTGTGATACGATTTTCTGTGTACTGTTCTGTTCTAGTTTGTTCTTGTGCGTCCGGACTGTGAGTAACTCTTGTATTGTATTGTATGTATTGTACTATTATTATATAATTCGTTACACTGTGGCTGTGTTGTGTGTGTTAAGCTGCTGTTGCACTGCAATTTCCCTCACGGGATCAATAAAGTATCTATCTATCTATAGAGGAGACACGTTGTGTATCTCCTCTTTGTACACTTGTACGAACATTCCAATGTTAATGTGACAGGGAAGATATTATTAATAACCTTTTAAATCTGAAACTGTTAACTACTTCACACCTGCATGTCAAGATCATGGTTTCAAAATAAAAAAAAAACATCAAACCTGACTGGATGAGAACGTCATGATTGTTTAGCAAGGATGTGAAACGTGATAATAATGTGCTGACTGGCACGAAACATTCCCTCCAATTTTTAATCATTCTGTGTCCAAATCAAAATGGGTGAGAGAGAGTAGGAAGAGACGCAGAAAAAAGTGTATCCTGTCTTAATTTCAAATTATTTTTTACCTTCATTTTTTGCTTTATATTTTACTTATTTTGTGATAGTCACATTCAACGTATATTTGAAAACATTCTTGTAAATTAATCTTTATACAAGATGTGGAAGAAGTGCAACATTATTACATTTCAAATTTTAATATTATTGATTACTAATCGTTTATACTAATACCTGACTTTTTTATTTAGATGTAAATAAAATATTGAATTAAGTGACATTCAGAAAAAACAATTTAGAATAGTCTGTGGTATTTGTATAGATGAATTATTTCTAAATGTTTTTAAAAAATAGAAGCTGTAGAAGGGTCTTTTCGGTTAGTGGACGGTGCGCTATTTTGTAAGCAACCTGCTAATCTGCTTAACACCTGTAGAAAACATGATTTTATTTCTGTACGGAATGCGTATTGCATTTACAAAATGAAAGTGTTTAAAATGTTTAAGAAGTAAACAGAACTTACAGCTTACACAAAGACTCTAAGCTGATCGCACGGAAGAAAAACCACCTGTTTTTCGTGCATAAAAACTGTTTTTAACTGATTTATATATACAAAGTCTTCTCGGGTTGATTTAAGTGTCCTTCTTTCAGTTGCATTGCATGACTAGCATGAAACAACTCGGAGATATTGTTATGATTTCTCTTTTATTATCGCATCTCTCAACTCGTTCACTTGTGATTATTCTGGAAATATTTTGACATGTTCCTTTTAACTCTGAGTTTGTAATGTTGGGCACTCTGAACGAGTTAAGCTTTGATGCAGTCTAAATAAATGTGTTTCCCTCAAGCTATACTATAGTGGCTTTAAAACTATACAGCATTCTATACGCGTTGTTTGCATGTGGCACATCTTTGTTCAAGTTTTAAAACTACAGTAAATCAAGTGTCACAGGATATGGGCCGTTGAGGCAGTAGCAGGCTGAGATTGACTAGGTTATGTTGATATCCTCTAACTCAAGGGTGGCGACTGCAGTTATTCTAATGAATACAGTCTAGTAGGAACACTCAGTAACAACGGAAACACCCAAGTCGTTCAGGAAGAAATTAGGTATCGATACTTGGAGCTGTGAGGAGTCGCTGAGCCAGTTTTATCCAGACCAAGGGAGAAGGAGGGAGAGCTGGAGGGTGAACAGGTGATAAGGGACCATAACACCTAGCTCTACACTCACACACTCCTCAAACAACACAAGCTTCCTCCTGGAAAATACTGGGCAAACCTGATTTTGACAGGGACAGTGGAAAACCCCCTAAGAGGGATTGGCTAAGGAGAAGAATTCCCGATTCCCACCGGATCCTGGAGATGACACAGGCAGCACAAGGGAAGCTGCAGAGTGCAAGACCACCGAGGTACTGTACAGAGACTTCAATACCTGGAGGCAAGGAACTACTGGTTCAGTAACTGACGACCATGGGAGACATTGGCATTGGAACAGAGGTATTGTACAGAGACTTTTAACACCTGAAGGCGAGGAACAAGGAAACTGGCACAGTTAGCTGATTCAAACTGAGGGGAATGTAATACAGCCCGCAGAGGATTTCTATTGTTACCTGAACAGAGACTGGGGAAACTGGTGGTACCACTGTGGGCCATCAGAGACAACAGGTATAAAGTAGAAACGTTCGAGTGGCCTTTCTTCTGTATTTTACAAGAAAGACTGCTGCCCCTCTGCATTCATTATGACCCTGGGAAGGACCTTTTGCTGCTGCGAATGCTGTTTTTGGGTGATAGTGAATCTGAATGTAGTTGGAAAATAAAAAGGGCACTTATACAATATAAATGCTTGTCACTGGTCTGTGTGTGCATTGGTGATTCTGGGAGATAAACAGTAATGTAGAGGGGGCCAAGCACCCCATTTGTATTGCTAGGTGGTATAGTCGTACATGAGGCAGGAACATTCCTCGCCCATAGGGTTCTCTTTAGTGTGACAAATGCTCACCATATCAGAAGCTGTCTCCAGGACTTGTGATGATCCCACTTATCACGAATAAATCATGATATTGATAGTTACTGTAGTTCGACGTTCATATGAGTTTCATGGCAGGATGGACTGTTTCCCCGAGAGTCATGAACCACAGCGGTATAGTATTGCAGTGAGACAGCACAATGCCTGCAAGACTACGTCACGCTAAATGCCACAGATTGTGTTTGTCCTGTCGTGTCAGTCGTCCTGCAGCTACGGGAAGTGGGACAAAAACGTGCTGCAATGCTTTCAGAACGTTAGGAGTTGTTTATGCAGCATCCGAGAACAGTACTTGTGACTTGAATGTAAACTGTATGTGCCCGCCCCCTTTCATCTGTAGTGTATGTAGTGGGCACAGTACGCCCCTCGTCATTACTCTGGCATCTTGTATTACCAGAGTTGAATTTCTGCTGCTGAAAATCAGCAACGGTTCTGTCACAACACCCTTTGTTTCCGAAGGAGACCTGGTCTGTCGTCAAATTCTTCAAAACCTTAAGCTACAGATGCAGCCATTCAAAGTGCGCGTTACAGACACGTACCGCAGGTGGCGTCGCTCAGTGTGACGCAAGATGACGCGTGGCACCGCAGTACGTGATTGGTTGACCAACAGGGGCACTCGTGGTCCGTTGGTCTGTCGTAGAAAGACTTACAGTACAGTAAACGTCTTTGCTGTGCCCGTTGTAGATATTGAATTTTACCACTGAAGGGAAATCTTAGTAGCTGAGCATAAAAAGAATAGGAGCATACTGTAACGCGTGTGAAGGCCATAAACGATATTAATTTTGGAACATAAACATACAGTATATAGCTGGTCTTGGTACTTTAAAGAAAAAAATACACACCAGTATTCCATTTCTCCCTAACGATTTTAAGCATCGAAGTATTTAACTAGCATGTGAAATAGCGTGTGAAAAAGTGGTAGTTTTAAGCTTTTCTGCTAATATAATATGGAATCGCGTATCTAAAGAATTTAATAACGGTATTCGTGTGCTGCGACAGGGCTGTGTAGGGCTGTTTCGCCTGCCTGTTCATGCGAGCTGTCTTGTAGCCGACTGGTCTAGGTGCGTGACTACCAACTGGCAGGTTGTGTGTTTGAATCCAGCTGGTGCTAGACTTCTCTTTTAACAAACATTTCTGCGAAAAAATAGAATAGCGATATTATGGACAATCAATTGACTTTTATATTTCAAAATATCGCAACATGATCGATATTTGCGATATTTTGAACATATCTTCCCTTCTGACAGCGGTTCCTGCTTCTATTGTGTGTGTGTGTGCAACAGAGTAAATTTTTATAGAGAAATGGAGGCTGGACAGTATGCGTTACAATATAAACATTTATATTGATTTAAATCGTGTTCTGATTTAAATCGCAAACGCGTGTTTAATTATATGTGTTTTTTAATCATAATCAGGCTAATGCAACATAAATTGATACAGTATCTTTGTCTTCTAAGTATCTTAATAAACTTTCAGCATAGCTTTCTACCCGTCAAGATTTATATTTCTTGGGATTTTGGGATCAAATGTGGAAGGATGAGATTATAATCGTTTTTATTTGTCAAATACGTGATTGTATTTCTGAATGTTATGTGACACCTACAGTAGTTCACTGCTTTAAATACATCGAATTAAGAAAGTTATGTGTAGCACTTTAGAACTTTTTTCTGAACCAGGGAAAATCTGATCATCTTTCTCTATAACAATAATAAAAAACTTTATTTTACATATCGCCTTTAAAAGTGGCATCTCAAAGCAATACAGTAGATCGAAAAACAGTTAAAAGGGACCAAATTAAATACCAGACAATCGCAAACGCGTTTTCAATAAAATTATTTTATTCATTCAGCAGTTTGTGAGAGGGACATCCAGCAGGGAGAGACACACACACCGGTTTTCATTGACAAAATTGTTTTTTTTCAATTCCTCTTGTCTAACAGGAATGTTTTGTTTGTGGACAGACTGTTAGACAAGAGGAAAAGACCGCCTCCTCCTACGAAGCATTAATCGCGTATCTAAGGAAAATTGCAGTATACCTTTGTTCATGCACATCATTATACAGTACAGTATCTCAATTTGTATTTCGATAAAAAAAAATCGTTTGCCCAGCCACTACTGTTGTTATTGTTTTCATCCTGTAAAGCGTTTCCCTTTTCTGCGTTTTCCATTTCCTTTTTCTGATCACTCGCTTTCTGGATACACATCTCACCTGTCCTGTTCTTTGTTTTCCTGGTTTGCTGATTATGCCTGCTGCGGTCCACTCCTACCCTCACACCTAAAGAATACTATTTTAAATTTCTTGGCGCAGTTCATTAACCCTTGTACAGATGCAGCCATTCAAAGTGCGCGTTACAGACACGTACCGCAGGTGACGTCGCTCAGTATGACGCAAGATGACGCGGGGCACCGCAGTACGTGATTGGTTGACCGACAGGGGCACTCGTGGTCCGTTGGTCTGTCGTAGAAAGACAGTAAACGTCTTTGCTGTGCCCGTTGTAGGTATTGAATTTTACCACTGAAGGGAAATCTTAGTAGCTGAGCATAAAAAGAATAGGAGCATACTGTAACGCGTGTGAAGGTCATAAACGATATTAATTTTGGAACATAAACATACAGTGTATAGCTGGTCTTGGTACTTTAAAGAAAAAAATACACACCAGTATTCCATTTCTCCCTAAACATTTTAAGCTTCGAAGTCTTTAACTAACGCGATACCGGAGTCAACAAGCATACTTTTAGAATTTGATTAAAAGGGAATATAATATGGAATCGCGTATCTAAAGAATTTAATAATGGTATTCGTGTGCTGCGACAGGGCTGTGTAGGGCTGTTTCGCCTGCCTGTTCATGTGAGCTGTCTTGTAGACGTGACTACCAGCTGACAGGTTGTGTTTTCGAATCCAGCTGGTGCTGGTCTTTTCTTTTAAGAAACATTTCTTCGAAAAAATAGAATAGCGATATTATGGACAATCAATTGACTTTTATATTTCAAAATATCGCAACATGATCGATATTTGCGATATTTTGAACATATCTTCCCTTCTGACAGCGGTGCCTGCTTCTATTGTGTGTGTGTGTGCAACAGAGTAAATTTTTAATAGCGTTTTAAGCGAATAGGTAATTAGATTGCTCGTAAACCTAATCGCTTTTTCTACATAAACACAGCATGATTACTCTCTGAAAATGCTTTTCCTTTATTTTTAAAGTAGGCTCAGATTTCAACTATAGATCGTATTATTATAAACTTTCTTGGAAAAATGTATTTTATGTAAACCATGTTTGCTATTAATTCATTTAGGGCTAAAATACGTTCATTGTCTTCCAATCGAGTCGAGTTGACATTGGAAGCCTGCCACACCCGGACTGTTAAACCAACGCATTAGCACGTCAAAGCCCATTGAGGGTATTGAGCCAGTATTGGCTTTAGTATTCCCCCCCTCTCCCCTCAATTCAATTCAATTCAAGGTGTTTTATTTGCATGACAGATGGGTACAAGCAGTGTTGGGTATGTATATTGTAACGCTTACGGCAGACAGGCACTGTGTAACAGCCGGCGCACCAGAGCAGCGCACCGAGGGAGCGTCTGCATTTATAACTTGGTTTTTAAAATTAGTCAAGCAATATGAAGCATCTTCTTTTACTTTTGAGTCCCTTAAATACATTGAACACAGCTTTCTCACCACTTAAGATTGCTCTTGATACCATCCTTACACAAAGCAGAAGGGAGATTTTAGTGCCTGAGCATAAAAAGAATAGGAGCATACTGCAACGCGTGTGAAGTCCATAAACGATATTAATTTTGGAACTTAAACGTTCAGTATATGGCTGGTCTCGGTACTTTAAAGAAAACATACACACCAGTATTCCATTTCTCCCTAAACATTTTAAGCATCGAAGTCTTTAAGTAACGCGATACCGGAGTCAACAAGCATACTTTTAGAATTTGATTAAAAGGGAATATAATATGGAATCGCGTATCTCAAGAAATTAATATGCAATAACTGAGTCAAGGGACTCAGAGGATCCAAGGCTAGACTGAGTATAATAGGCTTCGGGCTTCTATTGTGACATCTACTGTAAATTACAGAAATGTTAAAAGTAAACAAAATAAAGTAACTAAAATGTGGTCTAAAATCACCCCTTTAGACACCCCTTTTACTTCACTGGTGTCAGATATGAAAGGCAATAGTCTCCCGTTCTGTCTGCTGTGTGTTGCAGCAGAGGGACTCCCTGCCGCTGAAAGGGGCAGAGTAACTTGCATGCCCTCTAGTACAGTTTACACATGCACGACTTTAAAAGCTAGCAAGACAGGTTTCGATTCACATTAGCTGGCGAGCCTTGTTAAAAAAACGAATGATAATGTAACATGCCACTGTTCATGAACAAAGTTATACTGAGATTTCCTAAGATACGCGATTAAAAAATAAATAAATAAAAATTTGAATCTCCCGCGGAACACATTCCATAAGAATCAGTGGTTTTACAGTATATATCGCCTTTAAAGGTGGCTTCTCAAAACGCTTTACGGGATAAAAACAACCAGAACAGCAGCAACAACAATATTGTATTTCGTTGCACTTTGAAAACCAAGTAATAACTTAACTATACAGTACGTGCAAACGTTTCGTATGTTGCTGTCGTGAATGTCTGCGTACCCATAAGTATCTTATTTGCCTTGAGTCTGTCTACAGTATCTCTGTCCCACTACCCCCATCTCTCCCTCAATTCAATTCAAGGTGTTTTATTTGCATGACAGATGGGTACAATTCTTGTTGGGAATGTATACTTTGATATTTACACCCGGCGCGGCACCGAGGGAGCGTCTGCATTTATAACTTGGTTTTTAAAATTAGTCACGCAATATGAAGCATCTTCTTTTACTTCTGAGTCCCTTAAATACATTGAACACAGCTTTCTCACCATCCTTACACAAAGCAGAAACTGTCCGATGACTCACAGTACAAGTGGAAAGATTACAGATTTTAATCGTCTTTAATTTTGTCTTTAATTTTGCCTGTGGAGTGTATCTTATTAAGCTCTAAATTGCATTTTGAGCGCGGTTTTTTACTTTTTTTTAATTGCATTTTGGGCGCGGACAGCACATACAAGGGTTAATGAACTGCGCCAAGAAATTTAAAATAGTATTCTTTAGGTGTGAGGGTAGGAGTGGACCGCAGCAGGCATAATCAGCAAACCAGGAAAACAAAGAACAGGACAGGTGAGATGTGTATCCAGAAAGCGAGTGATCAGAAAAAGGAAATGGAAAACGCAGAAAAAGAAAACGCTTTACAGGATAAAAACAATAACAACAGTAGTGGCTGGGCAAACGATTTTTTTTATCGAAATACAAATTGAGATACTGTACTGTATAATGATGTGCATGAACAAAGGTATACTGCAATTTTCCTTAGATACGCGATTAATGCTTCGTAGGAGGAGGCGGTCTTTTCCTCTTGTCTAACAGTTTGTCCACAAACAAAACATTCCTGTTAGACAAAAGGAATTGAAAAAAACCAATTTTGTCAATGAAAACCGGTGTGTGTGTCTCTCCCTGCTGGATGTTCCTCTCACAAACTGCTGAATGAATAAAATAATTTTATTGAAAATGCGTTTGCGATTGTCTGGTATTTAATCTGGTCCCTTTTAACTGTTTTTCGATCTACTGTATTGCTTTGAGATGCCACTTTTAAAGGCGATATGTAAAATAAAGTTTTTTTTATTATTGTTATAGAGAAACATGATCAGATTTTCCCTGGTTCAGAAAAAAGATCTAAAGTGCTACACATAACTTTCTTAATTCGATGTATTTAAAGCAGTGAACTACTGTAGGTGTCACATAACATTCAGAAATACAATCACGTATTTGACAAATAAAAACGATTATAATCTAATCCTTCCACGTTTGATCCCAAAATCCCAAGAAATATAAATCTTGACGGGTAGAAAGCTATGCTGAAAGTTTATTAAGATGCTTAGAAGACAAAGATACTGTATCAATTTATGTTGCATTAGCCTGATTATGATTAAAAAACACATATAATTAAACACGCGTTTGCGATTTAAATCAGAACACGATTTAAATCAATATCGATTCCATATTATATTAGCAGAAAAGCTTAAAACTACCACTTTTTCACACGCTATTTCACATGCTAGTTAAATACTTCGATGCTTAAAATCGTTAGGGAGAAATGGAATACCGGTGTGTATTTTTCCTTTAAAGTGCCGAATCCTGGAATCTGACTGGCTGACACCCCTCTGAAGTGGTTCCATAAAATCTGGTATACGGAAAAGAAAGCGTTGATAAATACAAGTGTCTTTTAATACACTCTTTGCTGTGCTCTTGAGGCATGACTTTTTGCATGACTCCAAGGCATGACTTTTTTATGTATAAACATCAGTATTTACTGCTATTAATTACTGTACGATTTATAGTTGAAATCTGAGCCTAGATATAAAGTTAGATATAAAGTTAAAATCTTGACAAAGCAATGTAGGAAATACAGAGAAAATAAATTCTTTCTGACATCTAAAATCAGTTTCGATCAAGGTCTCTAAAACGAACAAGAAAAAGAAGATTTTCGGAGGGCAATTACGCTGTGTTTATATAGAATAAGTGATTTATGAGCAATCTAATTTCTTGTTCGTTTAAAACAGTGAAATGTCAGCTGTAAAAGATCGCACCAGAAACAGCACTCACTCTGCCTGTCATAGACGTTCAGGAAAGGCTGAATGAAGTCATGTCAAGTACAATAATTCGGAGAACAATAATACCAGTTGTAGGACAGTATATAAGGAGGATAAGGATTTTGAAGTTGACTCGAAATCTGATAGGTAACCAGTGCAAGGACTTGAAAACAGGTGTAATGCATCCCTGATAGGATTCTTGCTGTCATATTCTGAACATATTGAAGATTGCTCAGTGTGGATTTAATTTCCCCAGTGAACAGGATGTGCATTTATTAATTCTAGAAAAAAAGCCTTTCTTGATTTCTCTAGTTCTTAGTTTCTCTAGTTCCCTTTAAAATAAACTATTATTCCACAATGCAGAGTATTACATGGCCAGTATTTACACATGATATTTGTGATTTAAAGAAATTAACACAAGCAGCTTTTGGAGATTTAAGTGTTGGCTGAGTTATTGCAGGATAAAAGACTAGAGATGTTGGCAAGAAGAAGATAGTTTGGGGAAAGCTGAGGAATACACTTATAACAAGAACACTTCCTAATGGGGTTAGGCATACTTTTGATGAAGATGATGAAGTTAACAGACTATATGTTTACATAGATACTGAAATAAGGATTGTATTTTAGATTATGTGTAGTTGCTGGCATTGAACTGTGTGTTGGATGCACATGAATTGAAGGAATGGGCAAACATAGCTGATGCGGATCCACAGAGCCAGCATATTAAGATGTTTATAATTAGAGGCAATTTGTTTAAATAACTAGGTATGGATACTGATGTGCAAGAGAGGTGGAAAGGCTGTTTCCTTAAGCCAGCAGTAAAAAATATTTTATTCTCAGTGAGATGCTGCCATTTCATAGTGGGTTTCTAACACTGTGTATAGTTCCATCCACACAGTGCCTTTACTTCCATTTCTAATCTCTTTATCCAGTACAGAGGATTTGGAGCCTATCCCAGTAAGCAACGGACACAAGGCAGAATACACCCTGGACATAGCGCCAGTCCATCACAGGACAGACAGACACAAACACACACAGACCAGGGCCAGGTTTCCCATAAACTAATTAACTTACCAGTATGTTTTGGAGTGCGAGAGGGAGTCATATCACACATATGGAGAAAAACCATGTAACCCAGAGAGAACATGTAAACCCCACACACACAGGATGGCAGGAATTGAACCTAGGACCCCAGTGCTGCAAGATAGCAATGCTAACCACTTTGCCACCATTATAAATGGATGGATATCTTAGTTATCTTTCTAGTTCACAGGTTTGCATGCATAATTTAATTTTGAAAGCCACTGAGACATCAGGTACTACTGTTGTATTTATGAAAAAGAAACAAAACAAAAAACATACTAACAACTGTGCCATCCTACGCCTTAGCTAATACATTTTATTATTCATAAACAGTTAACATTGTTAGCAAAATATTTTGAATTATATTTAACCCTATTTTTTCTTTAGTTTTGTATTTAACTTATTATATGATAGTCAGACTTAATGTATATTTGAACAATGAAAATATATTTTTACAAGATTTTACATTAAGCACTTAAAATTAATATGGTTAATAATAGTAAACTGTAACATGCTGTAACAAGATCGGTTAAACGGCGAAGAAAATGCTTTCAGAGAAAATGTTTCAGGTGTGAAGAACATAGATCTCCAATGCAATTTCAACCAAACCTGTTCCCACACACCCTGCCCCCACTACCATTAGAATATACACAAAGCACTCAAATCTTTCGAGCTAATGATCAGGTGACCCGAGAGAGAGCGAGAGAAACACCAAGGGGTATCACCAAGGGTATTAATAATACGATCTATAGTTGAAATCTGAGCCTAAATAAAAAGAAAAAGCAAGTGATTAGGTTTATGAGCAATCTAATTACTTATTCGTTTAAAACGCTATATAAAATAAAGTTTATTATTAATTTGCTGCACAGAGCGGTGAATATTGTTATGCATAAGACAAAGATAACGATCCTGATCAGTTTAGAAATCTGTGTACGCTGTAAGGTTTTTACTTCTTAAACTTTTAAAGTACACGTTTTGAATAGAAAGAAATCCTCTTCCTGTTACAGTATGTATAGCAAACTAGCACGTCTTTTTTCTCCAATCAGAGGGGTGTCAGATGGTGTCAGCCAATCACCATTCTGCGTTGGGTAGCAACGGGTGACTGTTCTCAGGCGGAAGATGTAAACAGCTTAATGTTCGTGTTAAATAATTTTTTAAAATTCAATTAAACGGGCACAATTAAGACATTAAATATACATATACATACTGTATACAGTACAGTTTGCATACGGTAATATGTTACGCGATTAAAAAATAAATAAATAAAACTGGAAGGTTCAGCACCAGCTGGATTCGAGCACACACCCTGCCCGTTGGCAGGCACGCACCTAGACCAGTCGGCTACAGTCAGCTCGCATGAGCAGGCAGGCGAAACAGCCCTACACAGCCCTGCCGCAGTACATGGATATAATCATACCGTTATTAAATTCTTGAGATACGCGATTCCATATTATATTCCCTTTTAATCAAATTCTAAAAGTATGCTTGTTGACTCCGGTATCACGTTAGTTAAAGACTTCGAAGCTTACAATGTTTAGGGAGAAATGGAATACCGGTGTGTATTTTTCCTTGTGATATTTTAAGCTCTAGTTGAATGATAGGTGTCGCATTTTAAATCATTTTCGTAGTTAGAAATTATGAAACGCCCTGTTAAAAGCAAGGAAGTTTTTATGCCCGTTGAAGTAAAACAAAATGCCTGACAAAGTATGGCTTGGACAGATTCCAAGTGCTTGTACAAATGTGCTAAAGAAATTATACTTTGAGTATACAGCTTGTCCAAAGTCATCCATTATTAATACTATTAGTAATATCTCCGGTAAAGGCTTTGATGCATAAATATTTCTGATAAAGGTAGGTTGTGTACTTTTGTCCAACTGAGCAATCTTGCTTTCATAAAATATACCAACATTTTAATGACTGAAGATTAACATGCTGTAATACACTGTTCAAAATTAAAGGCTCAAATGCTGTACATGAGAGGTTAAGCTCCCCCTGGCGGTTTTACAAGGTGACGCCGGATAGTTTCCGGCAGAGCGTCAAATGACGCGCGATTAACACGTCACACTGCGTGACACTGCGAGATGCCGCGCCACGCCCACCGGGGTATGCCGCAAAATAACGCACGCATTTTGAATGGCTGCATCTGTATGTGCTGTCCGCGCCGAAAATGCAATTAAAAAAAAGTCAAAAAACGCGCTCAAAATACAATTTATAGCTTAATAAGATACACTCCACATGTGTTAGTTAAAGACTTTGATGCTTAAAATGTTTAGGCGCGTTGCAGTATGCTCCTATTCTTTTTATGCTCAGGCACTAAGATCTCCCTTCTGCTTTGTGTAAGGATGGTATCAAAAGCAATCTTAAGTGGTGAGAAAGCTGTGCTCAATGTATTTAAGGGACTTAAATGTAAAAGGAGATGCTTCATATTGCTTGACTAATTTTAAAAACGCTCCCTCGGTGCACTGCTCTGGTGCGCCGGCTCTTACACAGTGCCTGTCTGCCGTAAGCATTACAATATACATACCCAACACTGCTTGTACCCATCTGTCATGCAAATAAAACACCTTGAATTGAATTGAATTGAGGGGAGAGGGGGGGAATACTAAAGACAATACTGGCTCAATACCAATACGGGCTTTGACGTGCTAATGCGTTGGTTTAACAGTCCGGGTGTGGCAGGCTTCCAATGTCAACTCGACTCGATTGGAAGACAATGAACGTATTTTAGCCCTAAATGAATTAATAGCAAACATGGTTTACATAAAATACATTTTTCCAAGAAAGTTTATAATAATACGATCTATAGTTGAAATCTGAGCCTACTTTAAAAATAAAGGAAAAGCATTTTCAGAGAGCAATCACGCTGTGTTTATGTAGAAAAAGCGATTAGGTTTATGAGCAATCTAATTACCTATTCGCTTAAAACGCTATATAAAATAAAGTTTATTTAGAGATGAATGATCAGTGTCGCAGTTTAAATAATGGGAGTCAGGAAACTAACACACAGCGCCACCGGATTAAATTTGCCTGTGGAGTGTATCTTTTTAAGCTATAAATTGTATTTTGAGCGCGTTTTTTGACTTTTTTTTAATTGCATTTTCGGCGCGGACAGCACATACAAGGGTTAATGAACTGCGCCAAGAAATTTAAAATAGTATTCTTTAGGTGTGAGGGTAGGAGTGGACCGCAGCAGGCATAATCAGCAAACCAGGAAAACAAAGAACAGGACAGGTGAGATGTGTATCCAGAAAGCGAGTGATCAGAAAAAGGAAATGGAAAACGCAGAAAAAGGAAACGCTTTACAGGATGAAAACAATAACAACAGTAGTGGCTGGGCAAACGATTTTTTTTTATCGAAATACAAATTGAAATACTGTACTGTATAATGACGTGCATGAACAAAGGTATACTGCAATTTTCCTTAGATACGCGATTAATGCTTCGTAGGAGGAGGAGGTCTTTTCCTCTTGTCTAACAGTCTGTCCACAAACAAAACATTCCTGTTAGACAAGAGGAATTGAAAAAAAACAATTTTGTCAATGAAAACCGGTGTGTGTGTCTCTCCCTGCTGGATGTCCCTCTCACAAACTGCTGAATGAATAAAATAATTTTATTGAAAACGCGTTTGCGATTGTCTGGTATTTAATTTGGTCCCTTTTAACTGTTTTTCGATCTACTGTATTGCTTTGAGATGCCACTTTTAAAGGCGATATGTAAAATAAAGTTTTTTATTATTGTTATAGAGAAACATGATCAGATTTTCCCTGGTTCAGAAAAAAGTTCTAAAGTGCTACACATAACTTTCTTAATTCGATGTATTTAAAGCAGTGAACTACTGTAGGTGTCACATAACATTCAGAAATACAATCACGTATTTGACAAATAAAAACGATTATAATCTCATCCTTCCACATTTGATCCCAAAATCCCAAGAAATATAAATCTTGACGGGTAGAAAGCTATGCTGAAAGTTTATTAAGATACTTAGAAGACAAAGATACTGTATCAATTTATGTTGCATTAGCCTGATTATGATTAAAAAACACATATAATTAAACACGCGTTTGCGATTTAAATCAGAACACGATTTAAATCAATATAAATGTTTATATTGTAACGCATACTGTCCAGCCTCCATTTCTCTATAAAAATTTACTCTGTTGCACACACACACACAATAGAAGCAGGAACCGCTGTCAGAAGGGACGATATGTTCAAAATATCGCAAATATCGATCATGTTGCGATATTTTGAAATATAAAAGTCAATTGATTGTCCATAATATCGCTATTCTATTTTTTCGAAGAAATGTTTGTTAAAAGAAAAGTCTAGCACCAGCTGGATTCAAACACACAACTTACCAGCTGGTAGTCACGCACCTAGACCAGTCGGCTACAAGACAGCTCGCATGAACAGGCAGGCGAAACAGCCCTACACAGCCCTGTCGCAGCACACGAATACCGTTATTAAATTCTTTAGATAGGCGATTCCATATTATATTAGCAGAAAAGCTTAAAACTACCACTTTTTCACACGCTATTTCACATGCTAGTTAAATACTTCGATGCTTAAAATCGTTAGGGAGAAATGGAATACTGGTGTGTATTTTTCCTTTAAAGTGCCGATTCCTGGAATCTGACTGGCTGACACCCCTCTGAAGTGGTTCCATAAAATCTGGTATACGGAAAAGAAAGCGTTGATAAATACAAGTGTCTTTTAATACACTCTTTGCTGTGCTCTTGAGGATCCTTGTGATATTTTAAGCTCTAGCTGAATGATGGGTGTCGCATTTTAAATCATTTTCGTAGTTAGAAATTATGAAATGCCCTGTTAAAAGCAAGGAAGTTTTTATGCCCGTTGAAGTAAAACAAAATGCCTGACAAAGGCTTGGAGAGATTCCAAGTGCTTGTACAAATGTGCTAAAGAAATTATACTTTGAGTATACAGCTTGTCCAAAGTCATCCATTATTAATACTATTAGTAATATCTTCAGTAAAGGCTTTGATGCATAAATATTTCTGATAAAGGTAGGTTGTGTACTTTTGTCCAACTGAGCAATCTTGCTTTCATAAAATATACCAACATTTTAATGACTGATGATTAACATGCTGTAATACACAGTTCAAAATTAAAGGCTCAAATGCTGTACATGAAAGGTTAAGCTCCCCCTGGCGGTTTTACAAGGCGACGCCGGATAGTTAACCACGTGACACCACGTTAACTGCGTCATACCGCGTGATACTGCGACACGCCCACCGGGGTATGCCGCGAAATACCTCACTCATTTTGAATGGCTGCATCTGTATAAGAGGAAGACACATATGAAGCGTTACAGCATGCCATGAGATGATTGATAACGATTTCCATAGGATTCCAGCGGTTGCCTGGCAACCGTCAGCTTTACGCAGTGGCAGTGTCGTAGCCTGTGAGGTTTAGCTGAGGCGTGATTATTGCTAGTTGAAAATTTTTCCCAATACCCCGCTTCCGCCGATTTGCAATACAATCGGTGAAAGCAATGTTTGACAGTCTTGTGAGAGACTGAGCAAGGTGTTTCAAGACAGATGTTGTCACGGTGCCATCAGGGCAGAATGAAATGAGTTTATTTCCATTCACCAGAAATGCTCTTTAGCTCTTTGAGGGTTATGCAGGGAACAGCATCTGTCGACATCACTTTTGAGTCAGTGCGAAACGTCGTGTGCAGTTGGTTTGATTTAATCTTGCTCATAGCGGCGTGCGGCTTTTGTCTGTGAAACGTTAATGTTCTGCTGCATCGTCGGCACGAGTGGAGCTTTTTAAACGTCTGTACTTGCTGTGCTCCATAAGACATCCATTGTCCAAGTTCGAAAGAGATTGTGGGATTTAGTGCAGCGTTCACAAAACATACCTCACTCGACACGTTGAAAATAGGAATTAATTCTTCCTGTGCTTGCACTCGTTTCAAAGTTGAACATAACTTTGCACGATCTGCTAGTTTTCAGTGGAGGGGCTTTATCAAATGGCTTTGAAAAGGGAATTGTGTTTCTTCTGGGGAAAACTCATCAGCACTGTCGTGCTTGTTTTCTGTGTGTGTGTATAGCCATCTGACAAAACATTACTATTCCTTTATCCCCAACAGAATTGTTAGTGATGTATTATGTGCAGTGAATGATAAAATGTGTATGCTTTCTTTGTAGTCTATAGAGATATAGAAATAAATGTTCACATCCTGTGTCTTACAATTACCTAGTTCACTAGAAGACTTAACTGCCAGGTTTTGGTAGGTATTAATGCACAATGAGTTTGAATATAGAAGTCGTGTTAGTATAGTTCCACAGATAATATCTAGTAGGCATTATAAGGTAGTGAATAACATTCTTAGAGTGGAGAGCCACTGTACTCAATTTTAGACAGTTATGCAATACCGACTTTATGAATTGTTTTTATACATAATACTCCTAAGAAAAAAAAGAGGTTACAATCCAAAACACAGTGACTTAAGTTCATGGCACAAATCATTATCACTTCTTCCTTCTCTTACTAATCTTTGACATCTCCCTAAATGCTGAATTCTCCTCCTCAGCTCCTTTGTAAAAATACACTTTCTTTTCTAGACACTGATGGCTTAGACTTAAATGGTATTGATGTGGCAGGCTTATACAGAAATACAGTTTAAAAATTCCAAAGACTCAGAAGGTCAGAGGAACAGATCTGTTACAGAAGTCTAGGTTTACCTTTTTAAAGCTGTAATTGTATTTTTGTTTAATAGAAGATCAAATCCACTCCCATGTATCAGCACGTTACAGTTTATTTATGTTAATTCTGTTGAAGTAATAAGATTGTTAACGCTGTTGGACTTTAGCTGATGTTTTTTAGAACAAATTGCTTACTCTGCTGTAAGGAATATGCAATACGTGCCTTTGTCAGTCATTGCTCACCATACCTGTAACTTTCTTATCTAACTCACTACCTCAAATGGTGAAGGTCCACAAACATGAATGAAAAAAATAACCCTTATTGCAGATGAAATGCACAAAAAAGCAGCCCCTGATAGTGTATAACACATTTATACTATTGTAGAGACACACGTAACATATATATATATTGTATATATATGAAACAGAAACAGGAATCGCTTACTCACCTGAAGAATCTGTGTAGGAATCTCTAGCATTTATCAATGGAAATAAAAGCTGCTATAATACAATGCATGTTCAAACTCAAACCCTCAGCTGCTGTTCTTGTTTGTTTTGTGACAAATTGCACCTGAGCATCACATGAGCAGTTATGTACCCTTATCTGTTAGAGAATTTCAAGTAAGGAGTTAGGTCAGAATGGGTAGGCTGCAAAACAACAAGTAAAGATGTATTCCACGATGAAACGTTGTGGCGGTTTTCTTATCTTTTCAGCATGGACTAAACTTTTACATGTTCCTTATATGCTGTATAGGTATAAATTAGCACAAATGTCGTTCTTAAAAACTAACATGAAATTGCCAGGGACATTCAGCTATATACAAAGAAGAGACAGACAAAGTAATAATTCTATATTAACGTGGCCTACATATTGACGCAATGATCGAACTAACTGACATGTTCTGATTCAGATCCCCTGCAGTTCATGCTAATTAGAACAGCAGCAATGCTGAGACCTCACCACCCTACTGAGCACAAATTCAGCTGCTCTCCAGTTCTGTTCTGCATGTTTTTTCATTGCAATTGAGCTCAGAGCTGGAGATGATCTCCATACAGTACCGTGTAAACGAGCCCGCACTTGCATGCTAATTTACAGGTTGTGGCAATTGTTTTTCTATAGTTCATTTACTTGAAGGCAACCTGTTACCAAAGAGCCTGATAGGTTTAAAAGCTTCACAAGCCAGGTAGGACTCGAACCTACAATCTTCTGATCTGAAGTCAGACACGTTATTCATTACACTACTGGCCCATGTAACATGCTTGCACTCCACCACAGTGAGCTCTACACCGCTACTAGTAATACACTTCCCCATCTAAATTTTCAAAGCAAGGAACTAGTGTTTCCTACTATTTCTTATGAGGTTTCAAATATCATCTCCTGAAGACAGAAAAGGTGTTGATATATCGTGCTGAAATTTCGATTGATTTTGAATTCAAAGAAAAAACGTTTTCTTCCAAGACACTGTGAAATTGTCACATCTTGCAGACAATAGGTTTATTCCATGTTGAAAAAAGAAGAAAGAAAACCATGGACCCTTCTTCAGGTGTGAGAAGACCTCACGGCCGAAACGTTGTGTTTCCTTTCTTCTCTTTTCAGCATGCAATAAACCTATTACTTGTTCCTTTGCAGCCGAGGCATGCTGACGTAGCTACCCAGCTGAACATCTTGCAGACTCTACTTCTCTCCTGTAGAAGTAAAGCAGGGCTTGCTGGGTGAGCTTTTGCTCCGGTAAATTAGGTCACGTGTCATGTTTAATCACTTGTTCTAAACACAACATTTGCTGGTGCTAGCTTTCCCCATGAAAAAAGACATTTCCCTTACGTGACATATCATTTTTTTCTATCAATAAGTATAGAAATAAAACAAAAGAAAAAACAGTGTCGCCAAAGAATGCACAGGTCTGTCGCCTTGGGGAGGTGTCAAGGGCATTGAGCTCCTTGGACATGAAAAGTGCCAGATAAAAGCCATTTCTCATCATTTCTCTTGGCGTCAGTGCTGCTATTAAATGGGACGGAGGCAATGGGCTCAGAGACCAGGTTAAGTGCACACCAAACAGAGATGTGTCCAAGTGTCTGTAAAAGGGCGGTGCTCCGCTGGCACTGTGCCCTAGTTGCTTAAAGTGCCTGTCTAGTAAACAGGCTATCCTGGCTCTGAATACCAGCTGTGCCTTTCTCCCTGTCTTGTTGTGCCGAATGTATCATTTCAGACAAACACACACAGCTTGGTTCAGTTTAATGCAAGAATTCATTTGCTTTCTGGAACAACTTGTTTTTGAAGAAATCCATATACAGTTGCTTGTGAAAGATGATATCCATTTCTTGGTTGTCAATGGAAAACTATTGCCGGCTGCAAGAAGCGCAAGTGATTGTTTTCTTTGACCAAAACCCTGCAAATGTAGGAACACCCAAGGCTGTCAGATTTCTGTGGCGCAATCAGTTAGTGTGTTTGGCTGTTAACCGTAAAGTTGGTGATTCAAGGCCGTACGTCTCAGTTTTTCCAATGTAAACATCATCACCGCTAAAGAAGATGGCGCAGAATGCTCCACAGCTGAAACGCTGTGTTTCCTTTCTTCTCTTTTCAGCATAGAATAAACCTTTGCTTGATCCTTTGCAGCCTAGTCGTGCTGACGCAGCTACCTTTTTCTTAACGCGAGGAGCGGCATTGCCGCCTCAATTCTTCTTCTTCTTCTTCTTATTCTCCAAAATGATCTGCAGAATATGTCGCCTTTGTGGTGATGTCACTCCTCTGCTTCACAAATGTCCTTAGTGTCGGGCCATTTCTTTCTGCCATTTTTCCGGAGCAGTTATTGATTGCTCCATTATTTCCCACATACTGTCCATCACTTGATTGAAAAAAAACAGAAACAAGCGGACAGGACGACAATCAAATTGCAAAAACGAATCAAAGCACTCGATAGATTATTTGAATCCAGAAGAATCTACAAGCAACTTTGACCTGGCTTGCATGAAAGTCGGAAAATGTCAAAAAGAAAAACATGGTGGCTTTTTCATATTCCTTATTTTCTTTTAAGTTCATTGGCTCTTCTGTCCATTGTCCTCCTGCCTGGCTCTTGACCTGTGACTGTCTGAACACACACAGTAGGCTTTCAGGCGGGGGATTTGTCCTGAGCCTCTGTGAAAGACCCACCAGCCCCCATAAATAACTGCTCTAGAAACACATGAATGCAAAAGAGGAGCTCCAACTCAGTGCCATACTAATGTAAACGAAGTAATACTAAGACATGAGTAGTATAAAGAGATTCCTTTCCTCAAACTTTTTTGACAGGTGCCATGCCCCCTTTTTCAGCTAATGTGTGTCCACGGTGGGGCACACCCCCTTGTCATCCAATGGTGCGTTGTTATAGTCGGATGTCCGCCCCCTCCCAAGCCAATGGTGTATCGTTAAGGGTCGGATGTCCCGCCATCCCCCACTGAGCGGTCCTGAGCCTCAGGGTCCAAAAGCCCCTGCCACCGCATCCCTCGATTTATAAATAAGTGTGTAGTGGTTTGATGGGCTTACTGAGACAATTATTAATTGTAACAGTAATCACGAGGTTGTTCGTTATAGCTTTTAGAAAATCAATCGTCAGAACAACTAACAACGCACACACACGGGTTCAATACACGAGATACATTTATTAATATAAATTGTGCACCAAAGATATACTAGTCTGCCTGGATACGAGCGGCAGACCTTACTGTGAGGGTTATCAATATACAAGGTATATAATCTCGAAGAGATGCAAACACAAAGAGATACACAACAGAGAATATATGTCAATATATATCGTTCGGTTACCAAATCGCTAATCAGTGTTATTACCCACTGTTACTCTAAACTCGGAAGTAAATACATTACTCATGAATTAAATTGATAACAACTTGTGTTGAGGTACAATTGAATTCTCGAGACGCAATGTAGAACATGGGGTTTACTTATCCACTGTGTATGGATTTGGAATCTCCCGGCACAAACACCAAACCAGCTGACAGGCTCTGTTGCAGCCTCTGTTGCAGCGGTTGTCCAATGGGCGTTGTGTCGGCGTCCTCTGGCTACCGGCCAACCAGTCAAGGTGCAGCTCGGAGTAGGACGGGCGGAGGAATCTGACTGCAGCGCGCAGGGCAGTCGTTGCTCCGAGGGGATCTACCAGCAGTCCGTAGAAAGGCTAGTAGAAAGTCTCTATGCACAGAGTGTGACCGCGAGTCCTCACAAGTCACTCTTTTGCCCGGGAAGAAGCTGGTTCGTTCCCGGTCCAGCGCTGCTTCTGAATAAGCTATTCAGGTTGTCGACGAGGGTCCAACTGTAGGCTGCCGTTGATGAAGCGGAGCATTCACGTTGGTAGAATTCTGAATACGTACGGGATCCTCGGCCTCACGCTTAGAACAAAGTCCAAGTCCTTTTGCAGACAACAGCAGTTGTCACGTGATTGTCTCTGAGGATGCGCGAAAATGGCCAAGGAGAGCCCCGATCTGAGCTTGCGCTCCCTTTTTGACCAAGACCCAGATGTGTGCTGATTGGTTGAGAGTTTGGCGGGCATTGGAGACCTAAGTGGTATTACCACGCCCTGCCAGTCCCTGATTGGTTGGTCAAGATGAGATATAAGTCAGTTACTCTTGACACTTAGGAATGCAGTCCAGATGTCCATCCGGCACTCCCTAGACTGATAGGCGCCAATGGATGACCATTGATCATGATAGCCAGGCTTAGCTAAGTGCATCCCCGTCTGGGAGCTTGTTCCTTATCAAAAGAAAACATCTTAAATCAGCCTGCATGAATACTGGAGGGTGAGATGGGGCCTCCTTTAGGACAGCATACCAACGCTTAATTCTGTCTTATTAACAAGCATTGCCGCTACAAGTGTATGAAAGTATGTATTAGGGTTGGAAGGCGATCATGTCTGCCGCGGGGTTGAGCGAGCTCAATTATAACCCTAGGGAATCGGGGAGTTACGGCGGCGTGGGGAGTTTGGTGAGGGCCGCGAGATCCCGGGGTGTGAGTGGCACCTGCCGCGGCCGGGTGTCAGAGTGGTTGTCTGGTCAGTCGGCTTATACGTTGCACAAGCCGGCGCGTGTGCGCTTTCAGATAAACAGGATGCTGGTACCTGAAATGGACTGGCAGTGGCAGGCTGACTTGGTGGACATGAGAGAGTACAGCGAGTTCAACGATGGTTTCTGCTACATCTTAACATATATAGACATGTTGTCTAAATACGCCTGGGCCAAGCCACTGAAAACCAAGTCTGGAGGGGGCGTGACAAGCGCTTTCCGAAATATACTTCAAGAGGGTCGTAGTCCTAAAAAGTTACAAACGGACGAGGGAAAAGAATTTCTTAACGGACCTTCCAAAATTTTCTCAAACATGAGAATATTGAACATTTCATTACGGCCAGTGATGTGAAGGCTAGCGTGGTAGAGAGGTTTAACAGAACTATTAAAACAAAAATGTGACGGTACCAGACACACAAAAACACCTTTCGATATATCAACATCTATCTGATCTTATTTACTCTTATAACCGTAGTTACCACATGACTATTAAACGAACCCCGGTGTCTGTTACTCCTTGAGGTGTGGTGAACACTTTAAGGGAAAACCGTCAAAGTTTTCATTTAATGTGGGTGATCGTGTGCGGGTGTCCAAAATAAAGGGAGTGTTTGAGAAGGGATATGAACAGACCTACATAGATGAAATTTTCATTGTCAAAGAGCGGACCGCGGAGCTGAGACCCTATTACAAACTGCAGGACTACGCAGGCGATGACACTAAGGGCTCCTTCTATGCTGAAGAGCCGAAGAAGATAAATCCCAATGTTGAGAACATCTACCGCATCCAAAAGATTTTAGCAGCCAGGGGGCGTGGTAAAAACAAACAGCTTTTGGTAAAGTAGCACGGCTAGAGCGATAAATTCAATAGTTGGGTAAAGGCTACCGAGGTCCGTGACATATAGAGGTGGTGAAAAATGAACCCCAATGGCTTCTATGTTACGCTGGCCAGTAATTCATCCTCAAAGATGTTTCCAAAGAACACCAACGCGTGCTTCACAGAGTATCTAGCAATGGCGATTGACCTGGACGGGAGCTGGGAAGTGGGCCTGGTTGAGCTGCACTATCCACATACTCTAAACACGTTTGATCAAGACGAAGATTTTCTGTTCGTCAGCGAAAAGCTTGCGACTATATGGACATGTAGCTTACTAGAGGGTACTACAGCAACATCTAGCAGCTCATGCACGAAATTAAAATCCAAGTTAACTAATGTAAATCTTAAATACAACCCCATTAGCAGGTCAGTAAGGATTGTTGGTGATAACCGGTTTGTTATGCATGTGCATAACCGTCTGGCGAGGGTATTGGGTTTCAAATCGGGTGTCGGAAGTGCAAAATCACCGTACCCCGTCGATATGACTGGCGGATTTAACACCATGTGTATATACACAGATATCATAGAACACCAGTTAATAGGTGATGTCTACGCACCGCTTTTGCGTTGTGTGCCCTTCAGAGGTGTGGATGGTGAATTCAATATTTTTATTATACGTTTGCAGTTATATAAGGTTATTTTGCTCAAGCTTTTTTTAATACACATTGCATCCAAGTCATTTATTACAAACATTTTTACCGAAACTATAAGGCTCACGCTTTTTTAATATGCATTTCAGTCAAGTCATTTAACACAAACACACAGACGCTCAGATGAGAGAAAAAATGTTACAAAGACAACCATGGGTCTTGATATTAATGATCCTCTCCTAGACGTTTCGGTAGTTATCTTAGAGACCGGGGCAGCCATCGACATCTCTACAGGTGGTTTTAAAGTTTTGACAGATGCTGCACACCCCAGCGGGGCAGACTTTTTTCAAGTAGCTCTCTGTTGCCAGCGTTGGCTAGCAATGTGCCTGGTACGTTGATTTCGGTCATAGCCTCCATGAACACATCCCATCCTTTTGGCTTCTTACCGGCCGCAACTGGTTGCTGCTGCGTGAGCGCTCTGACAAGATCAATCATGGGAGCCCTCAACGGGTGCCCCCTTGTACACAAATTCTCCTTTTTCATTCCAGGCTATTAACGGTTCATTGCGTGCTATAGTCTTTAACAGTATCTCGGCATTTCTCTGGAACCGCTGAGACACGCTGTCTAAAATATACCCAAAGTCAGCGTCGTTCGATGACGGTTGTTGCGGTAACGCGTGTGATAGCTCGGCAGGTGCATTTTCAGATATTACAACAGTTAAAGTCCCCTTTTCAGAAGTCTCCTGGGGTACTAATGTCAAATACTGTTGTAATACCTGGCATATTCGGCCAGATGCGAGTTCTGAAGAATGTCTCTCATTTCATCATCCAACCTGCGGGTTGTTATTTTTCTCACATTGCTTTCGTTGCCAGACTGCTCTCGGAGTCGATCGAGCTGTTTCTGAGGTACAAGGTATATTTTTTCAGCGTGCTCCATTATCGGCGTTGTAAAAGCCCCGTAATCAAGGGTACTGCAATACTCAACAGTGTCCCGATAAAACCGCCGGACTGGTTCACCAAGAGTCTCTTTCTTTTAAGAGAAAGACCCTTTCGACTCAAAGTCTTTATAAGCTTACGCTTTCTCTTCAGGGCCCCAAACTTGCTTAGCAGATAATGGTATGTTCTCTTTCAAGGTATTCAAGGCGATTTCAGCTATGGCTTGTACAAGATCATTTGAAGCCCTGCAGAGAATAGCTTTCCGCTGATTGGGGGCAGCTTTTATCAGAGAATGTAAGAGATTCAGGTTTCTCCGGAAGTGTGAAGACATGTCGATGGACCGAACATGTTTTTTCGACTGAGTCTATGGTTGTGAGATCACCAACTTTTAGATTTTTTAAATACATAAGCCACGGGTACACCTGGGGGGAAAAGACCTGTTTGCAAGCAATAGTCATCTGGGGTGTCGGCATTTAAATCCACCAACAAGTAACCAAAAGGTTTTTTAGTTGCGTCATTGAATGCTTCCAAAAAAATTTTGGCTGTAACCCGGGACAGGGTTGTAATCTGTAATTTATCTCTAGGGTTTTTAAACAGCACCATGTACTTTGTATTTCATGCTATGGTTCTACTTTTCCCGCCTTGACAAAACACACTTTGGACAATATACATAATGCTAGGGTTTCTGTGGTGTACGTATTTGGTAAAAGCTTTTTCTATCTCATTATTTTCACACGCAGACTCCATCAAATCATTAACAATAATCAAATTTACTCTATCAGGTGGCAGTAGCTGATCATCGGAAAACGACGTCGGTAGACCTTCTATAAACTGAATGTATGGAAATTTCACAAGCAACTCCGTGTATAGAGGTTGCCAGCAGCTGTAACACCAGACAATGTTTTCGGGTTTATGAGTCATAATGGCATCACCGTTCTCCAAGAGTTGTTTTATAAAATAACTTTTACCACAATTTGAGGGTCCGGACAAAATGCATGAAAAGGGGTGCTTTAACCTGACATCTATCGTGTTAATATCCGTATTGCAACGATGTAAAATTTTCTTGCAGAACCCCCTTGTCGTACACCACTTTCTGGGTTTTCTTTAAGGTCCGGATCTCAATGCGCCAATCCTTTTTAACACGCACGATCAGCAGCTATTGAATAGAACTGTGTTTAAATTCCCGGCACTCATCATAAGGGTTAACGCCATAGTCAAAAACCAAGTCCCGCAGACTCTCAAAGTGAACTTTTTTGCAATTGTTCACATTGAGCATAATACCTTTCACCTTTAAACAGGCTTTCCCTCCAGACAGCTTGTACCCATACGACTTGGGTCCTGTTGACACAAACTCGGTGATGTGTTGACCAGCATCGATTTCGTTGGTCAGCTCACCCAAGTAGTCACCCAGTTCCAGATTCCACTCACCCTCCCGGCTCACAAAGATAACAGAGTCTGTGTTGTGGTATAGACAGCGGTCTTGCAAAGCATTTAGCAGCTTGTATAACTCCAAGCGGGCACAGGCAGTTGTAAAGCTAGCGATGAAAATTTTAGTGTTTGAATGGCCTGTATAGTGGTCTTTAGTGTGTTTCCACATAACACAGGCTGTGTTTTCATCAATAAACTCGCAGGCTGACACCTCATGATAAGGCGCAAAGTACCTGAACAATTCATCGGGGTTTCTCACAATAGTGGTCTGTGGTAAATTGGGTCTTTGCCCGTCCTTGCCCCACAAACTGTTCAAGGCCATTTTTGAAAGCTGTCTTTTGGCCGGATTCTTTATAATGTTGCCTGGGTCCAGACACCCTCTTTTTTATAATATTCGGCGATATATCTTTGTTGTTTCGCAACATCAGCACACCACTCTGTAAACCCCGAAGCTTCCTGTTTCCCTTTCAGATGCAGCTTGATGTAGTCGGAAAAAAGATTGTGTGAGGACTTTTCGAAATGCCAAATTTAATAAATTTCACCCACCCTATACCCCAGATCTAAGGCCTTCTGTAATTCCAGAGTGCGCCAGACACCAATCAAAATGCAATCTTCATCACTGTGCTCACAGGATGTGGTCTGTTTTGTTTCAGCGCACGTATGACATAGTGTGAAAAACAGTTTTGTCAATTTTGGTTGGAAGAACTGGAAAGTACAAACGTCTGGGTGGGTAAACTTTCACCTTCGCTAAACCGAAATACCGTTTTAAATCTCCAAAGTTGTTATAAATTATTCTGGGGTGACCCAGTGGGTATTTTTTTAGTTTTGTTCACAAACGAATACAGACTGGTGAAATCATAGTAATGAATTTTTTCACCGGGCTGCGCTGTGTAATGCAAACAAATGGCATTTGTTCTCCCCACAAAAAGCGAATCGTGTGGCTGCAGTGGCTCTGGTAACTGTGCAACTGCAAAAAAAAATCCTTAAGTCTCCATTTTCATCAAGTATGTCTTTGAACTCGTGCTCCCACAAAACACACATGTTAAAACCTCTCATTTTGAGAAAATTTATTTTCACCATCGTCTTTCTGTACAACCAACCAAAAGTAGTGTTTGTCAGTGGATTAAAATCGTTTTCTCAATAACAAACACTACAGCCGTGAAAAAAGCAACGGTTGAACTCAAAGGCTGTCTGCATTCCATCAATTACTGCATAACCATCCAGAAAATATGGCCCAACCTTGAACTCGCCAGGTGTGGTTAATGCATGTTGGATTTTAACGTGCTCTGCGTGTTCGATGTACATAAGTCACTGAATGCTGGGTGTAGAAAATCGTTTTTGCAGGTTATGGTAATTGTCATGGGGTAGCAACGCGATCGTCTCTTCCTGTAAAAACATAAATCTGAACAAGGCCATACACACACTGGCGATGGTCATAAACTGAAAGGCGTCGATGCACACGACGCAAGCAGCCCCCGACTCAGTAACACACCTCTGTCTGGTCATGTTCATGACCTCGTCCCGAAACCTGACACATCCTTCTCTTAGAATTGCTTTATCCAGTCGGCAGTAGCGTTTCAGCTCAGTCTGTAAGTTAAACACAGTTCCCTTGCATTCTTCATACCAAACCAAAAACTCGGCTTTCTCGCTCGGCAGCATGTAGTTAACGCCGTAAAGTTCTGGCGGTGGCAACGGGCCTACATATTTTTAGTTTTCTGAAGTGTTCATCAAGTGTGGAAAATGCCCCTTAGCCTGGGGGAATCCCGTGGCTGATGGTAATTTGCTTAATTTCATAGGGAGAAAGTTTAGAGAATCGATAAATTTGATGTGCAGAGCTTTTACGGTCATACACATTATTTTACCACCCTGATTAATTAGTTCAACGTCCATCTTTTCATCTAGCAACTGTCTGATTACTAGGTAATTGTCATATCCCTTGCCATTGTGTGATATGAAAGTATAGTTGTTTAAATGCCCATCGATAAATTTATGCACAAAATCATTTAGACAAGTTTCACCATAAAATTCCCAGCTTCATTTATTGTTAATATGAAGGGCGTGGACGTAATTTGGAATGTGTCCCAGTTTCTTGCATGCAATGTACTTGCTTGAAATTTTGGGTTTGTCCAAAGGCTGTATGTAGCACAAGTGTGTGTCAGGGGTGTCGATCACGTTGTTACACCGCGAGCACAGTTTCTCTTTACATTTGTGACTTGCGAGGTTATAAACCACACATTTTTCACAAAAGGACCAGCTCTCACACTTAGTAACACCCGACGCCACATTCTAAAAGTGTCTCGTCAAACACTGAGAGCTATGGCAAAAGACCTTACAGACTGGGCAATTCTGAATTTCGGCATCAATTTCACAACACTGAGGATCTAAACAAGTTTAAAAAGATTTAACACAGGTATGCCAAAAATATGCAAAAATAGGCCGACCCCACAAAAGCTTTAATATTTAAAACCCCGTAGAAATTATCTTCATGCAGTAGAACAAAAAGTATTTTAGAATTTGGCGGCGTGGGACCCATTGTAAAATATTTCCAATCACCCTGATTGTGGTACAAAATTTTAATGACTACCTTTAAATGTTTTTCAAAAGCTGTAATGTCTGACAAAATAATTTTCAGATTCTCTGGAAAACCCAACTCTCTGTGCATTCGTTTAGCACCCTGTAACATTTCCCCATCGGTACAACCTTCATTTAACAAACTGTACACACTACCGGCGAAACACAGATTACCACCTGTGTAATGTAAGTCGATAAGGTGCACTTTTTTCCGCTTAATTACCCTGCTGTACAGAACAGATTTAAATCTTCTGCGGGCACCACCCTGCATATTCCTAACTATCGTCACTACTAATCGGAGGCTGTCATCGGTGAGAACTTCAGTGTGGCTCTGTAAGAGGTCTGAGATGTGGTTTAAAAAATCGGCAGCATTTAATTCTCCAGGGAGTCTTCTGCGTGAGAACAAGGGTTTGTTACTACACCATGCACAGTGTCTATAGCCTGTACATACGACGCTATTCTGTCAAGATTAACAAAACGAAATTCTTTATAGTGCTCTGTTGCTCTAAAATTACTATAAGACCTGTTATAACTACATATACGCTCCAGGAAAACTAAGGGGTCTCTATTCGCACTGCCACTGCCACCAACCTGATTCACATCGTTCATCACAACCGGTTCTCGGTTTTCAAAGTTACTGCCATCCGGTTCTGCTACAGCACCCCCAGGCATGAAGTTATTTTCTACCAATGCATTCTCATTGTGTGGTTCGGCTTGCCCTTGGGAAATCTGATGCCTCTCTCCGAATCTATTACATCTCAACAAACATGCTTTTGCCAGTTTAATTCTTTTATTAACATACAAACACTTGATGTTAGTAAGAGGTCGGTCTTTTAACCAGTTTTTAGACCGCATGCTTAGTCGTTTATCACTGGGGATCTTCGCCAATGAACCATGAAATAGCATTATCAGGTTTTAAAATCCTGAGGTTAGGGCGGCATCCTCTGTAGAAATTATAGAGGTTAGCAGCGAAAGCCTGGATTGGTTTTTGAAACAAGGAATGTACGCTTACTAAAGCCACTCTTAGATGCTCTAAATCTCGCTTTTTATCCACCTCATTAGTGCTCACCATTGATAGTAACTGTGCAATATGCTGCACTGAATCTAGCGCATCACCAAACGCCAAGTCTCTAATTGCGTTATTATTTCTCTCCAAAGGCTTGACACATTTGGATTTGGTCAGCGTATTAACAGCCATCTTCGATGCTGTCACCACCTTAGGTTCTGGTGTTTCTTCCACATTTTTATCCCCGCTCGTCGATTTGAGTTCGCTGTTTCACTTGACGTCTTCGAGATCACTGGCCAACAAACTGGTGCTTTATTTTTAGACGGTTTGGGTTCTGCACGGAGGGGGAAAATGCCATTAGAGAAAGACCTCAACACCCCAAAAAAAAAAAAAGAAAACTCTGAATTTTTATTAATTAGTTATAGACACCTTTAAATGTGTATGTTAAAAGAATGTTTTATAACACGGCACAGACAAATCTTAACTAATACCAACCCTTTTCTCACAGACGATCTGGTAATATGCTCCGCACCCCCTGGTTTAATGGTGACATCTGCCTGAGTCTCCACAAGATTTTGAGGGGGTATTGAAAAGCACAAACGAGGTTTTTTAAACATGTACCGACTCGTTCCCTCACCAGCGTCTGCAAATAGACACAACCGTGTGATGATGTGGAGAAAATGACCGGGTATCTTTAAGACTCACATGGCCATAAACATTTTCAAAACATTGTTGTAATTACTCACCGGTGTTGGTGTGTATCGCTGTAGCTGGTCGTTTAACAGCTATCGAACCGACGGTCTGTGACGTCGTTGTTTTCAGTACATCTAATGGAAAAGAATGGATGCAAGCAGTCACTGCCACATTACTGAACAACTCCCTTGTAATTCCATAATAATAATAATAATTCAATATTGTATAATATACAAATATTATACAACGTTTTGCATCTATAGGTAACAACACCGCTACATGAGACAAGCACAGTAACATTGTAATTTTATCTCACAATAAGCCAAATATACATACCTGGGAAATCTTGGAAATCGTCAACATCTATCAAGTCGTGTAGTGTTAGGTCTGAAAAAACGGCGTCTTCAGTCTGCGGATTTGATCGTTGCTACGGTCCATTCTCCAATTTCTGACAAGTTAGTCGATCACTCGAGACTGACCGTCCGCTAGCCAGAAGTTACGCTTTGTGTCCTTATTCCCGATAAGCATCCACTTCTAAGAAACACATGTTTTTGTTAGACACACATTTCTCTACACCACCATATCCTTTAATCTTAGGCACCATGGGGTGTGACCGTGTTGGGATGTAGAAATTATTTTAAAAGAAACATTTTTAGAAAACATTTTAGAAAAGACCGTTATAATGTTAAAATCTATATTATTTTAAGTCATACATCTGTGTCTGCCTAAATTTCATAGCTGTTAAAACACAGTGAAAATGTGGACTGGTGCCTGTGATTGATTCAGCAACAGACCTCTATGAATATTATTAGAAAAAAAATGTATTAACGGTATCGCTATAAGAAAATGTATCTTTTCTTTATAGCGGCGTGTACACAAACCGTCCTTGACGTTTCGAAGGTTTTATTTTTCACAATTCAGAGTTAAGAACATTTACATTTTGCGTAAGATACATGTAGTGATTATAAATTAGAAAACTTTACATTAATATAAACCTAAAATGTATATACAAAACAGCATTTAAAACAAAAGAAAAACTTTAACTACTATATCCGTCCATTTATTGTCACAGTTAATTGTACCGGCTAGAAATTTAAAAGTTTTATGAACTTTCGCTATGAGATCAATTTTAGCACCCCCCCCCCGCTGACCTTCCACACCCCTCCCCCTGACTCTGGGTGTCTAAATGACCGCCTGTGTTTGTCTGATAAAAGCATACATTGTCTCTACATCCCATCACCTTTAACAGTCGGTCCATTTTGTGACCACAGACCCCCCTCACGACTCCCAAAGATGACCGCCTCTGTGTCATGAAAGCTGTCAAAAATGTGCCATTAAAAATAAGCAAAATGTGTCTTTTTAATTATTTTTTAAAACTTTAAGACCAGTCCATTAAAATATTGTAACACATACGGCCAACAGTGAGCGTGTAAGAGCCGGCTTACCAGGGCGGTGACGTCACCGCCCTTCCATGTGCTAGCAGAGGCTGCAGCCGCTGGATTGGAGGGAGATCTCTCTTTAGCTCAATAGGCTGGGTCCCTGTTGAGTGATGCCAGAGGCCTGGGTTTGATTGGAATACCTGACTCCAATTACCCTCCTTTCAAGATGTCATTATCTGAGGGGGTTCACATATTTTTCCATCAATTACCTTGATTGTTTAAACCATCTGTTCAATAAAGATATTGTATTGAAATAAAGATATTGTCCTTGTTCAATAAATATAAAGACAATGAACAAGAACTCAAGAAATTCATTATTAAGACAAAGTCAACCACCTGTTCGCTAGATCCCATCCCCACTCAGCTCGTCAAAGATTCCCTTGAAAGACTGGCAGGACCTTTAATTAGTATGATGAATGCATCCCTTGCGTCAGGCATTGTACACGATCAATTTAAGGTAGCGGTTCTTAGACCACTCCTTAAGAGGTCAAATTTGGATCCACAAGTTCTTTACAACTACAGGCCTGTCTCAAACGTCCCATTTCAATCTAAAAGTCTTGAGAGAATAGTTGTGAGAACTTCAATCGTATCTGGATTCAAATAATATACTTGGGAAATTTCAGTCTGGTTTCTGCCCAGGCCACAGCACTGAAACTGCATTAACAAGAGTCGCAAATGATATTCTGTTAGCTACTGATGCTGGGAATGCAACAGTGCTTGTGCTTCTAGATCTTGTGCTGCCTTTGACATGATTGACCACTCTGTTTTGTTACACAGGCTTGAGTTTGAGGTTGGCTTATCTGGAGCCATCCTTAAGTGGTTTACTTCATATTTAGCTAATCGTTTTCATTATGTTCAAATATCTAATAATTGTACTGCTTCATCAATGTCACCAGTTCAGTTTGGGGTACCAGAGGGATCAGTCCCAGGACCAATATTGCTCTCTCTCTACATGCTGCCGCTAGGTAGGATAATACGAAAACATAATGTGAACTTTCATTCATATGCTGATGACACTCAAATATACATTTCGTTTACACCAAACGACAACTCTTCTATTATCACTTTAGTTAAATGCATTAATGAAGGAAAAACTTGGATGTGTGAAAACCCTTTGTTACTCAACTCTGATAAAACTGAGGATCTGTTGATTGGAGGCAACAATACTCATAGGACTACTATAACTTCAGCACTTAACTCAGAGGATTTCAAAATTTGCCTCAAAGACTCAGCACATAACCTGGGCATCATATTAGACACAAGGCTCTTAACAAATTGCATTGTTAAGTGCCTTGGGACAACCTTGTTGTGAAAGGCGCTATATAGAAATACATTGAATTGAATTGAATTTACAATGTAAAATGTTGTGTGTATTGTTTGTTAAATAAGACTATCTTTATTTATTATTATGATTCAGATGAAGATCAGATCACATTTTTGGAGTCATGTAGAAATCCAGACAATTCCAAAGGGTTCACAAACTTTTACTTGCAAGTGTACAACATACACTCCACAAAGAAAACGAATCAGAAAGCCGACAGATTTTTCAAAGATTTCAGTACTGATGACACACTGTATTTTTATAACAGTGCGATGATCGCGGAATGCAGTGGGATTGTGGTGGCTCATCAGGATGGTTGGAGCTGGTGGCAAATATCAAGATGGCTGAGTAGTCTAAGGCGTTGTGTTTAGGTCCCAGTCTGCCCCGGAGGTGTGGGTTCAAATCCCACTCTTGACAAAGAGCTGGGTCAGTCCTCATTTTTTGGAGCTTTTTCGAAACTAATCAACACTCATCAAACACACAGGAAGGGTTTTGAAAACCTCAGAGGTATTTCCTCTTACAGCCACTACTGTTTTCGGGTTTCGGCTTTTATTTGCATTCCTTCCAGAGGAGCGCATAAAAATTAGTTTCCATCTGCGCCATCCTCACTCTTCCTCTGCTATCGCCACTGCTCCTCCTCGTGCACTATTAAGACCTATGGAGTCGATTCTTTCAGCTTTATTTATTGGGTTTTCAAAGGCTGGGAGTAGGGCACAAGACATGCGAATGCATAGAGAGTCATTTTCTGCTTCCAGGTGCGAAATTTCGTTCGTGAACGCAGAATAATATATGTCCAAGGCAGAAGGTCTAAGTGATTTAGCGTTTTAAAAGTAGCAGGAAAAGCTAAACGGGTGCTTCTTTTTGTTGTGCAAGCACACAACGACACCATAGTCAGCAGGACCCGAAGCTTCGCGGGGGGACCCCGATGGCTTTCTAGTCCATCGCCCTAATAATGAATTGTGTGCAAGGAATTTAGAAGCTGCGCAGCACTGCAGTTTCAATAGCACTTTTATTAGTGTTAGATGCAGGAATTGCCTTTTTCTTACGCTCTTAAGAATGCGATGTCAACGAAAACAGAACAAAACACAAAAAACGCTCAAGTCCTGCAGCTAAATAGAATGCCGTTACGCGTCCAAGCAGTATTTGACTTCATCCTACCATTGCAACACTGGGGTATATGGAAACTAACACACACTACAAATTGTCTCTAATCAGTCCCTACAGTTGTAAGACGCCTTGAAGCGTGCACCCCCATCATTAATCTTTGCGCATCTGTGCAAGGTAAACTCTTGAGCAGTCTCAAAAGGAAACACATGATTGATTCCATGTGCGTCTGGGGATCATTTCTTATTTACATTTAATTCAAAGGAACCCAGTGGGCAGTGATTCGTCAAATATACGTATATATAAATAACATCACTTTATTAACCCTTTACAATTTCTTGCATTAGGAATGATCTTTTTGCATACCCCAGCTTGCTCTACATGAGACACACAAATAAGGAGAGAGCCTGGAGTCAGAGTGCTGGGTCTGGCATTGTACAGCACCCCTAGAGCAGTTGGGGTTAAGGACTTTGCTCAGGAGCACAACAGAGTAGGATTCCTCTGCCGGCTGCAAGATCTGAACTGGCAACCTTCCAGGCAGAGGCGCAGATCCTTAGCCACCACTCTGTCCCACACCATAGCATGGCAAAAATACAGTTATATGTATATATACCTTGCCGCGACGTATAATCAACATTGAATTGCAACTGTAAAATCGACGATATTAATAAACGCATATATAACGTCAAAATCACAACTAACACGGTGCCTGAGGCTTTTATCGTGTGTGCCGCAACTAGGAGTATACGGCAATCTGTATAGTGTACGAAGTAAATTATTTTCACAGTAATTTATTTACACAGCTTTGCATACAGGGGTTTTGCGGAGGGGGTCTTGCCACCTGCCTGAAAAAAATAGTAAAATGTTTAAGTGCCTATAGATTTTCTGTTTTTATTTTTATAGAAAAGTTGATACCATTTCCTGGACACGCCGTCCCCCATCAGGGTGCGGTGCCCCGGGAAAAATCTGTAGGGGGCGTCTGAAATTTTGAAGGGGGCGGTGATATTTCGGTTGAAACGGATCTGTACGTTGCAGCTACCCAAATGAAATCTCGTAGCTATGCCATTGATTAGTGCTTTATGATGGAAGATATTGACTAGCAATCTGGTATTTGTGATGAAGTTCAGTTTTACATTTTTTGGCACTCTCGAGGTTTGTATTGCCTGGAGCGACAAAGTACCACACACGTTCATCTTTGCAGCTACATCAACGGAGGTTCTGAATCGTTAAGAAAAAATCTTTGTAAAACCAACAGAAAGCACAGACTGCTATAACTAGTCCTAGTTATATAACGATTTTAAGTATAAGGATAAAGTACTGCAAGGAATCTGTCCACCTGAGCAAACAGAATCGTAATGTTACACCCAATAACAACACTGATATGTGCCGTTCCTGGACGGATAAACCTCCTGCACATCAAAGAGTCCGAGTGACTGTTAGTGTCAATTAGTGTCATCTGACCATTGACAAAGTACAACATTTTTTAGGGTGCAGGTTAAGTGAAAGAAAGTGTTCAAAAATCCTTTTGCCCAGAACTGAGGGGGCGACATTCCTCCCTCCCCCTGTGACGCCAGGCCTGTCCCCATCTTATTCCATAATGTCATTATATATAATACCCTACAACAGTGACCGATCCTTACTAACTGCATGAGTTAAAATTGCACATCAGCACATAGCAGGGGGCACATAACCGCGATGTATTATCAATGTTAAATTGCAACCATAATATCAACAACATTAATAAACGCATATGTAGAGAACATATCTAACCCAGCATATTTTCCGGTTATATACCACAATGCATTGCTAGTATTTGTTGTTCCCCATTTTGGCCACGTTTTTCAACGTAGAAGAAATCCGCAAAAATCTCAGCAATCCTCTTTTGACGAGTAAGAATAAGTAATAATAATACTCTTTTAATACATACAGATCTTACTTAATATTATTTTGATTAAAATAGTACGTTAATAAGCAAAAAATGGCACATAAAAATAGCATGAAGGGGAAGATTACACATAATCGTTTTGCCATTTCTCTAATTTGAGAATCAGAAAAAACAGCACTTGTTCAACGGGTCATTGAAAATAAGTATGTAACATGTACCATTAACAACGTCAATGCTAAACAACCCTTAATGTTATAGTACCCCATGGATTTGTATGTGATGATAATTTTCTCTGATTCTCCTAAAAATATATGGATACTCTTAGAAATTAGAATTGCCTCAGCAAGACAACTTTAAGGAATAACGATATGTTTTTATGGGAAAAAAATAATCGCGGTGTTATACTCCTTTCTGATTTCTGAAATAATGTTATTTTTCTCAATTTAACTAGGCAATGACATACGGGAAATACCTGCGTAGTGTGACTTTATTTACTCACCCTTTTAAAGTTAACAACATTTTTATTGCAGTCATTTTGTTCTTTAAATCAAATTAGATTATATAAATGTAAACAGTAGAAAATCTCTTGTTAAAATCAGAAAAAATAACGCTGACGGAAATTGCCGGAAATTACCGAGCGTACAGTACGGTCTAAAACGTGCAACAGTGCTGTATGTAATTTATTTACACAGCTTTGCATACTGGGTTTCACGAGGGGGTCTTGCCACCTGCCTGAAAAAATGTTGTCATTGATTTCTTTGAATGACAATATATTTTCTATTTTTATTTTCTCAAGAAAAGTTGATACAATTTCCTTTTATATTCCATAGTCCTTATGGTACCTTACATACAGCAGTCACTGTTTATTTACTAACTGCATGCGTTACAATTATCTGTAGGTGCACATCAGCACACAGGGGGCACACCAAATCAGACTTTATGTCAAAGCACTATTTATCCCGATGGAGGAAGCGACGTGCAGAGCTAAATGCTCTTGCAGAATCCAGCAGTGATGCTCAAGATGACAGTTTTCACGTAGATGACACCAAGGATGAGAATGTGGAACAATCGTCTGGTGAAATGGGTGCTAGAGTCAATGATGACATTACACATCAGGATTCAAATGACTATGGGTACACTGAAGAAGTTATTACTTCTGAAGAAGAAATCTTGAACGAGGTTGAAATTTCTGACTCTGATGAATCTGATGTAACTGACCCCAGTCCTGAATCTACTGACCTTGTAGATGAGGCACAGACTGACCCAGCGAGGCCAAATCTATCTACCGAACTTGTAGCTTGGTCTGCTAAGCATGGTTGTAAAAGACAGTGTTTAAATGATTTATTGGAGATATTGAGACGTCAGGGGCACAAGCTTCCAAAGGATTGCAGGACTCTCCTACAAACACCTAATAAAGTGCAAATTAGTGATAAATGTGGTGGTCAGTACATTTACTTTGGATTAAAGAAAGGAATCCTGAAAAACATATCTTCATCTAAAACATTCCAAGAAGGCATGCATTCTATAGACCTATGTATCAATGTTGATGGAGTTCCTCTCTTCAAATCTACATCTGTGCAATTTTGTGCTCTTTTCACCAATTCCAGCCTTTCATTGTAGCATTATTTTGTGGAGGGTCCAAGCCTGATCCAGTTGATGATTATGTGAGTGACTTTTTAGAGGAGTTAAAGTTACTCACCAATAATGGCATTCACTTTGAAGATAGAGTATTTAATGTTACTGTGAAGGCTTTTATATGTGATGCCCCTGCACGCTCATATCTGAAATGCTGCAAAGGACACAATTCGTACTTTGGCTGCGAAAGATGCAAAATTAAAAGGAGCTGGGAGGAAAGAGTTGTTTTCACAGGGGAAGAGGCATGTAATGATCGTACAGATGAACAATTCAAGAACTTTGAGTACAAGGAACACCAACAAAGACTTTCTCCCTTAGCTGCTGCTGGAATTGGGTGCATAAGCCAATTCTCACTTGACTACATGCATCTAGCTTGTCTTGGTGTTGGCAAAATAATTATTTTCTTAAAGCAAGGACCACCTAAATGTCGACTGTCTGTCAGGCAGGGGAAAGAAATTTCTGAGAATTTGGAAATTCTAAGCGGAAAGATGCCTGAGGAATTTGCTAGACAGCCAAGATCCCTCTCAGAGCTTGACAGATGGAAGGCTACAGAGTTCCACCAGTTCCTTTTGTATACAGGCCCCATTGTGCTTCGTAATGTTGTATCAAAGGAACTATACACCCATTTTCTGATGCTAACAGTTGCTCTTTCCATTATGTTGGACTCGGATGAAAGAAAGAGAAATGCCTGTCTCAACTATGCCCAAAAACTGCTTGATACCTTTGTTGACAATGCTCAGAATTTGTATGGACCAACATTTGTTGTATATAATGTGCACAGTTTGAGACATCTATATCAGGATGTGGTACAATTTAATTTCCTTAAATGATGTATCTGCATTCCCATTTGAAAACTTTTTACAGTCCTTGAACAAACTAGTGCAGAACAGTCATAACCCTATAGCGCAAGTAGTAAAGAGAATGAAGGAGACGGAAAGAGTTCAGAGCAACTGTGAAGTATCTGGTTCACGGATGTATATTTCTTCAAGACAGAAAGACTGTTGTTTCCTGTTGGATAATGAGGACTTTGCATTTGTGAAGGAGAAAAGAGCAGACAGAAGTCTTCTGTGTGATGTTGTACGATAGACTCAGACTTGTAAGTTCTTCACTGAACCATGTGAGTCAAAACTGCTTAATATTGTATATGTTAATAGTCGAGATGCATGCAAGGGAGAAATTCCTCTCTGTAAAAGAGTTGCACAGAAAAGTAGTGCGTCTCCCATATGGTGCTGGTTATGTCCTTTTCCCTCTTCTACATGGCATAGAACATAATCCTGTTCCATGAAGAAGTTACAACTTTGATTCACACAGGATGCTTCTGTCTGCTCTTTTCTCATGGTTAAGTTTAAATTTTAAAGTTTGTGAGCAGTTGCATGTAGTGAATACCATCTAACTAGAAATGTATAAATAAAGCAGAATGTTTATTATTGAATTATGCGTCCATTCCCAATTCATTGAGTATAATCATTATAAGCGAACACAAGTGTAGTAATCAGCACCACAATCTGAATTAAGACTCACAATTAAAATATGTATGTCTGTTTCAGGTGATGTGGACACGAGCTGTTTGGATAAAGCAGGAGGGGGAGGTTGAGGGAGTCCTGCCCTCAAACTGGGTGGATGCCCGAAGAGAGTATTTGTGGTGGCCGAATGATCCAAAGCAGGCCACAAAACTATACAAAGAGAAGGCAAACCCTAATAAAGATACTTGGGTTACCTTCAAGCTCATTAAAGTTAAACATACATCAGGGATAGCTTTCTTTGAAAATAAGAGCAAATTCCTGTTAATTATTATAAATTTTGATTGAATATTTACAGTTACTGTCTATGTACTTGTATTAGTGCAACATTACCTTTTTCATATTTGATCATACGTAATGTAAATATAATTATTTGTAGACAAGAAATCAGAGTGTGATCACTTTGATTTAACCACCTCTGTTGCAGATGCTGAAGACGAGAATGAGACACCCAATCCAAAACGCAAAAGTAAGAAGCGGGTGTTCTCCGATTACGTTGATGGTATGTAAAAGTAACAATCTCAATAGCTATATTTTTAACCAATTATTAATATCAATTGATGCCTCATTTAGCTTGTACCTTGTTATTGAGTTTTTTTACAACCCTTTAAAATAAGTCATTTTGAAAGGTGTTCTGTATGAAAATGTAAAAAATCTTTTCAGATTTGTTGATTATGGAAATTGCTAAGAATTTCAGTTAGCTTATTCTATGTTAAACTAATTTTCAGTATTATATTGAAATATGATAATTTTCTATTATATTACAGACTTTGATTCTGATGCTGCTACTCCAAGTAAGTACATTTCTCTGCCTTCAAAGTTCCCAAAATAAAGGAAATAAATTTATTGTAAAAAGTTACAGGTCAAGTTGATTAAATGATTTAATTTGATATGAAATATTTTACTGCCATATTTGTCTGTTTAGAAAAGAAGAAGCCACTGAAGCTGCCAGTTTCACCCCCAAAACTGAGGTTCTCTCCTAGGAAGAGTGTCTCCCAGATCTCACTCAGCTGTTCACATACTGTACGCTTAAAGGTAGGTTACTGCAATCAAAGTTAAAATGTTTTCTTAATGTCCTTAGAAGATAACCATCATCAATCATATTTAAAGACAAGTTAACACCATTGTTATTGATGTTATTGACGCCCAACCGTCAAAGGTGAGAACCTCCCCAAAGAAAAAAATGGTGCTGAGTTCTGGCTTCAACATTTTGCCTACATCTAATTACTCAATGAAATTGAGATCAAATCCACAAGTTCATTTTTTTATTATGTCTGAGGTTATGTCACTGTACTTTCCTAAGTCTGGAGAACTGTCTACCATAGGCGAATTATATTAAAAGATTATTGGACTGGTGAACATTTTACGTCCATGCTTAAATATTAAATTAATCTGCAATATTATATTAACAGCCCAGGTAGTCCAAATTGTGACCTCACCACACAAAGTTCGAAGCCCTAAGGAAGTTATAAGACCAAAGTCTTGAACTGAACTCCAGAGTCACCATGCCTCCTCAGCTTCCCGCTCACCCTAGCCTTCTCCCTTGCTTTGTGAACACTTGCTTTGTGTATAAAGTACATTATGAATGTTTTCATAGCCTTCACTTCACTGTCATTTTTATGCCATTTTTTGACCACACATGAATATTCTTATGTCCATATCTTTGCAAGGGAATCAGTGTGAATTTTAATACTAATTAAATGACCGCGGGCACTTTCCACCCCCTCTACATTCTCAGAATAGAATAGGCTAACCTTCTAATGAAAGACAGTCCACCCTCCCCCCCACGGACAGGAAAAGTGCCCACAGGCACTTAAACTTAATATGGTCAGCAACAGTAAACAGTAACATGGTCAGAAGGAGCACGTAAAAACGTTTCCGAAATAACCACATGTAAGACTTTGATGTTTAAAATGTTTAGGGAGAAAGTGGAACGCTGGTGTGTATTTTTTCTTTAAAATACCAATACCAGCCATATACAGTTTGTTACGTAGGGATTTCTATATTTATGTCTTAGTGGTTACATTAGTGACAAAGGCTAAACTTTTAGTTTCAGTAACGCGTACGCCATATGGCATACATCAGGTGGGTAGCTGCGTCAGCATGCGTAGGCTGCAAAGGAACAAGTAATAGGTTTATTCCATGCTGAAAAAAAGAAGAAAGAGAACACAGGTGAAGAAGGCTCCACGGCCGAAACGTTGTGTTCTCTTTCTTCTTTTTTTCAGCATGGAATAAACCTATTACTTGTTCCATATGGCATACATGTTTGTTTTGGGTTTTGCTTGTTCACATATCTCCCCTTTTTATAAAACAACATGGTTGAAAACTGTTCCAGAGCCAATGTTGTTTCATCAGTGAAAAGTACAACATGAAATGCCTCTCCCTGTTCAATCCATTGGAAAAAAGAAAAGGAGCATAAAGTGTCTGATGGTCATAAACTATATTAATTTAGGAACAGCATCAGAGATATCTTTTTAACTGCACTGCATCTGAGAGAATACCATAGCGCGTTTTTTTTACTCCCTGGTGGAAACGAGCTTCCATAAGAATCAGTATAGCTTCTGGGAAATACAGTTTTCCTGCATTTAAATGTAACTCGTTCAGAGCCACCTACATTACAAACTCCAAGTGTTTCATTTTGAACTGAAGACCCTCACACCTGAAGAAGGATTCAGAGCCGAAACGTTGCAGGCTGGAACGGCCTAGAATACAGATGCAGCCATTCAAAACGCGTGGGGTATTTCGTGGTACACCGCGGTGGGTGTGTCGCATGAAAACGCAGTATCACGCGGTGTAACGCGTCATTTGACGTCATGCCGGAAAGTATCCGGAATCACCTGGTAAAACTGCCAGGAGGAGCCAATAAAGCTTAACCTCTCATGTACAGCATTTGAGCTTTTAAATTTAAACTGTGTATTACAGCATGTTAATCATCAGTCATTAAAGAGTTGGTATATTTTATGAAAGCAAGATTGCTCAGTTGGACAAAAGTACACAACCTACCTTTATCATAAATATTTTAATTATGCAGAAATATTTTATGCATCAAAGCCTTTACCGAACATACTTATATATTATACTATTATATTACTAATAGTATTAATAATGAATGACTTTGGACAAGCTGTAAACTCAAAGAATTACGCTGGTCCACATTCTTTCTAACCGTCATTTTAAACGAAAATACTTTTATTTTTTTCTTTGACAAACACCACAGCATTTTGTTGATCTAACTAACGAGGACAGGACATTAGTTAGTCAATATGATAAAGGAATAAATTACTTTTTTTGCTCATTTCTTTAGAACATTTGCACAAGCACTTGGAATCTGTCCAAGCCCTACTTTGTCAGGCATTTTCTTTTACTGTAACAGACATAAAAACTCCCTTGCTTTTAACAGAGCATTTCATAATTTCTAACAACGAAAATTATTTAAAATACGACACTTATCATTCAACCAGAGCTCAAAAAATATCACAAGGATCCTCAAGAGCACAGCAAAGACTGTATTAAAAGATACTTGTATCAGATACATGAGAATCCAAGCTTTTTTATCCAGGCTTTCTTTTCTGTGTACCAGAGATTATAGTACCACTTCAGAAGGGTGTCAGCCAGTCAGATTTCAGGAATCGGTACTTTAAAGAAAAAATACACACCAGTATTTCATTTCTCCCTAAACATTTTAAGCATCGAAGTCTTTAACTAACATGTGAAATAGCGTGTATAAAAAGTGGTAGTTTTAAGCTTTTTTTTGTTGTTGTTTTAAACAACTGCCAACGGCTAGACTTAATTAAATGCAAGTATTCACTTCCTGTCTTGAACGACTTGTTTTTCTTCAAATGGATGCAACTTGCAAAAGATGAAATACAAACCTTGCTAATCAGCGCTAGCAGCTGGTAAAAAAAAAATGTCAGCAATGTTTTTTCATTAACCCTAACCCTGCGAATGGGGAAGAGCTAAACGACTGAGTCTAAACAGTTTAATCGGTCCGCACGTTGGGTTCTTAACTGAAAGGGTGGTAAATCAAGCTCACCCCAGTCCTTAATCTTTTAAAGAGGATAAAAAATGAACCTAGACGCCACCTCACATACATTCTGTTCAGTGATATAAAGGTAACATCTATCCTCGCTCCAGAGTAAATCACACATTGAGGGCATTTTTTTTTTCACTTTACCGTGAGTCAGGCTTGGCTGCACAGAGGCAAGAGCAGAGCAATGAGGTCACGGGGACAGGGTTGTCACATGCTGGTGATTTGAACACACAGATCACTGAGGGATCTACAGATGCAACCACTCAAAGTGCGCGGCACAGACACGTGAGCATAAAAAGAATAGGAGCATACTCTAACTCGTGTGAAGGCCATAAACGATATTAATTTAGGAACATAAACATACAGTATATGGCTGGTCTCGGTACTTTAAAGAAAAAATACACGACAGTATTCCATTTCTCCCTAAACATTTGAAGCATCGAAGTCTTTAACTAACATGTGAAATAGCATGTATAAAAAGTGGTAGTTTTAAGCTTTTCTGCTAATATAATATGGAATCGCGTATCTAAAGAAATTAATAACGATATAATTATATTCGTGTACTGCAACACAGTAATACACACGGTACAATGTCTGTTGATTCTGTATGTGTAGGGCTGTTCACCTCTGCTCATGTAACCTTCCTGGTAGCCTGGTGGTCTATGTGCTGGATTAATAACCCACAGGTTGTGTGTTCAAATCCAGCTGGTGCTGTGACTTTTCTCTTAAACATTTCTTTGAAAAAATAGAATAGCAATATTATGGACAATTAATTGACTTTTTATATTTTTAAATATCACAACATCATCGAATTTAAGTCATTTTTAATAACAATGAATTGTTACCTTCTTTCCTTCTGACAACTGTCCCTGCTTCTGCTTCCTGCTTCTATCGTGTGTGTGTGTGGGGGGGATCCCTTTAGATCTCCCTTCAGATTTAAAAGGTTATTAATCATATCTTCGGTGTCGCATCTTCCCAGTGTAGCTGATCTTTTGCTGCCTGGGTAAACTATCACAAAGCTTTAGACAACTTAACATTTCTATTATTAACAAATTGTAAATACGACATTTACATTGGCATTATTAATTTTTCACTTGAGTGTATGGAGGACTGTCAGCTGTCACTGAGAGTAGATCCCCCTCTTAGGCTGTGCAAATGATCTTTTAAGTTTTTATAGAGAAATGGAGGCTGTACAGTATGAGTTACAATATAAACATTTTGATTTAAATCGCAAACGTGAGTTTAATTATATGTATTTTTTGATTCACAATCAGACAAATGCAACATAAATTGTTATCTTTGTCTTCTAAGTATCTTAATAAACTTTCAGCATAGCTTTCTCCCCGTTTAGATTTATTTTTCTTGGGATTTTGGGATCAAACGTGGAAAATTAGATTGTAATCGTTTTTATTTTTTAAATACATTTTAGAAAAGTGTAATCTATACTAAAATGCTGTATTTATTTAATACCACTCGATACTTATATTAATGGAGTTTGGTTGATACTGTTTAAACTTTTAGTTTAAATTGTATTACGGCATTGTACACACCTTTAAAAGAGAAGAGAGAAAACTCAAGCCTTCTTCAGGTGTGAGGGTTTCTGCTCTGAATGAAATGCTAAAATGTAATGTGGGCTGTGAATGGGTTCAATTCAGTGCGAATTGTAATACTAATTAAATGACCCTTTCCAGCCCCTCTGACAGCAGAAACTCCTATTCGTACAGTAGCTCAGCAGCTCATTACAATATAGGGTGTTCAAACCGTTTTTTTTTACACAGTGACACAGTGTCGCGTTGTGAATCTGTTTTTCCGCATTTACAAAGAAAGTGGAATACAGTGACACTACCTGCTATATAGATACATATGTTTAGATATTTAGACCCGGCGCGGCACCGAGAGAGGGAGGAGGCGCGGGGCTCAGTTCTGCTGCCTGGAGCGCTTAATGCACCAATCGCATATGTGTGATATGACTCCCTCTCGCACTCCAAAACATACTGGTAAGTTAATTGGTTTATGGGAAAACAGGCCCACGTGTGTGTGTGTTTGTGTCTGTCTGTCCTGTGATGGACTGGTGCTATGTCCAGGGTATATTTTGCCTTGTGTCCGTTGCTTACTGGGATAGGCTCCAAATCCTCTGTACTGGATAAAGAGATTAGAAAATGGATGGAAGTAAAGGCACTGTGTTGATGGAACTATACACAGTGTTAGAAACCCACTATGAAATGGCAGCATCTCACTGAGAATAAAATATTTTATAGTGCTGGCTTAAGGAAACAGCCTTTCCACATCTCTTGCACATCAGTATCCATACCTAGTTATTTAAACAAATTGCCTCTAATTATAAACATCTTAATATGCTAGCTCTGTGGATCAGCGTCGGCTATGTTTGCCCATTCCTTCAATTCATGTGCAGCCTTTCTTGATTTCTCTAGTTCCTAGTTTATCTAGTTCCCTTTAAAATAAACTATTATTCCACAATGCAGAGTATTACATGGCCAGTATTAACATATGATATTTGTGATTTAAAGAAATTAACACAAGCAGCTTTTGGGGATTTAAGTGTTGGCTGAGTTATTGCAGGATAAAAGACTAGAGATGTTGATAAAAAAAAGATAATTTTGGGAAAATTGAGGAATATACTGATAACAAGAACACTTCCTAATGGGGTTAGGCATACTTTTGATGAAGATGATGAAGTTAACAGACTGTATGTTTTCATAGATACTGAAATGAGGATTGTATTTTAGATTTTGTGTAGTTGCTAGCATTGAACTGTGTGTTGGATGCACATTAATTGAAGGAATGGGGCCATTTCATAGTGGGTTTCTAACACTGTGTATAGTTCCATCCACACAGTGCCTTTACTTCCATCCATTTTCTAATCTCTTTATCCAGTACAGAGGATTTGGAGCCTATCCCAGTAAGCAACGGGCACAAGGCAGAATACACCCTGGACATAGCGCCAGTCCATCACAAGACAGACAGACACAAACACCAGTGCCAGTTTTCCCATAAACCAATTAACTTACCAGTATGTTTTGGAGTGCGAGAGGGAGTCATATCACACATATGGAGAAAAACCATGTAACCCAGAGAGAACATGCAAACCCCACACACACAGGATGGCAGGAATTGAACCTAGGACCCCAGTGCTGCAAGATAACAATGCTAACCACTTCGCCACCTTTAAAATGGATGGATATTTTAGTTATCTTTCTAGTCCACTGGTTTGCATGCATAATTTAATTTTGAAAGCCACTGAGACATCAGGTACTACTGTTGTATTTATGAAAAAGAAACAAAACAAAAAGCATAATAACAACTGTGCCATCCTACTCCTTGGTTAATACATTTTATTATTTATAAACAGTTAACATTGTTAGCAAAATATTTTGAATTATATTTTACCCTGTTTTTTCTTTAGTTTTGTATTTAACTTATTATATGATAGTCAGATTTAATGTATATTTGAACAATGAAGATATATTTTTACAAGATGCGGGGGAAAGTGCAACAACTTATTACAGTGCTAAATTTAATATTATTGATTGCTAATAGTTTATACTAACACCTAACTTTCTTAATTAGATGTATTTAAAACAGTGAACTAAGTGTAACATAACATTCAGAAATACAATCGAGAATAGTTTTGTGGTGTTTGTATAGATGAAACGTTTCTAAAATGTATAACGTAACAAAATTAAAGACAATTAAAATCTGTAATCTTTCCACTTGTATGTCATTAGAAAGTACAACAAGTTTCTGCTTTGTCTAAGGATGGTATCAAAAAGTAGTCTAAGTGGTGAGAAAGCTGTGCTTAATGATAATTAAGGGACTTAAAAGTAAAAAGAGATGCTTCATATTGCTTGACTAATTTTAAAAACTAAGTTATAAATGCAGACGCGATTGGTGCATTAAGCGCTCCAGGCAGCAGAACTGAGCTCCGCGCCTCCTCCCTCTCTCGGTGCTATGCCGGGTCTAAATATCTAAACATATGTATCTATATAGCAGGTAGTGTACAGCTTTTAAGTATAGATTACACTTTTCTAAAATGTATTTAAAAAATAAAAACGATTACAATCTAATCTTTCCACGTTTGATCCCAAAATCCCAAGAAATAATAAAAAGTAAATTTAAATGGGGAGAAAGCTATGCTGAAAGTTTATTAAGATACTTAGAAGACAAAGATAACAATTTATGTTGCATTTGTCTGATTGTGAATCAAAAAATACATATAATTAAACACGCGTTTGCGATTTAAATCAAAACGCGATTTAAATCAATATAAATGTTTATATTGTAACGCATACTGTACAGCCTCCATTTCTCTATAAAAATTTAAAAGATCATTTGCACAGCCTAAGAGGGGGGGTCTATTCTCAGTGACAGCTGACAATCCTCCATACACTCAAGTGAAAAATTAATAACGCCAATGTAAACGTCGTATTTACAATTTGTTGATAATAGAAATGTTAAGTTCTCTAAAGCTTTGTGATAGTTTACCCAGGCAGCAAAAGATCAGCTACACTGGGAAGATGTGACACCGAAGATATGATTAATAACCTTTTAAATCTGAAGGGAGATCTAAAGGGATCCCCCCCACACACACACACGATAGAAGCAGGAAGCAGAAGCAGGGACAGTTGTCAGAAGGAAAGAAGGTGACTATTCATTGTTATTAAAAATGACTTAAATTTGATCATGTTGTGATATTTAGAAATATAAAAAGTCAATTAATTGTCCATAATATTGCTATTCTATTTTTTCAAAGAAATGTGTGTCAAATGAAAAGTCATGGTGCCAGCTGGATTTGAACACACAACTTGTGAGTTACTAATCCAGTATGTAGACCAGCAGGCTACCAGGAAGGTCACATGAGTAGAGGTGAACCTGTAACAAACAGTTCTTTTTACGGACCCTATGTGGACGACACAATCCGAAGAAGTGGGGAAACACTAGGAAAAAGTCATGCAGAAATACAGGGATGAAAACAGGGGGGCGTGTCCAAAGTGCGCTGGTGCACAGGGGAGTTGTGGCCGAGGCAAACAATCCAAAAGTAATCCATAGAGGGAATCCAAAAACGCAAGAATAAGTCCATAGCCAGGTGATCCATCCAAACAAGGAATTAAAAACACGAACCGGGTCGGAACTGGCGGACAAGGAACAGGAACAGGAACAGAGGTTAAAACCTTAACGGGACCAGGCGCTTCCAGGTCCCGGACTCGCACGGTGCAGAAACCAAATGCAGAGCCAGGATGAACATCAGTGCCTGGCTTTTAAGGTGGGCTGGGAACAGGGGTCAGGTGCACAGAATCAAATCCAAAGTGAAAGAGCCGGAGCGCCCTTAAGGAGGAGGGACTACAATCGTGACAGAAACAGCCCTACACATACAGAATCAACAGACATTGTACCGTGTGTATTACTGTGTTGCAGTACACGAATATAATTATATCGTTATTAATTTCTTTAGATACGCGATTCCATATTATATTAGCAGAAAAGCTTAAAACTACCACTTTTTATACATGCTATTTCACATGTTAGTTAAAGACTTCGATGCTTCAAATGTTTAGGGAGAAATGGAATACTGTTGTGTATTTTTTCTTTAAAGTACCGAGACCAGCCATATACTGTATGTTTATGTTCCTAAATTAATATCGTTTATGGCCTTCACACGAGTTAGAGTATGCTCCTATTCTTTTTATGCTCACGTGTCTGTGCCGCGCACTTTGAGTGGTTGCATCTGTAGATCCCTCAGTGATCTGTGTGTTCAAATCACCAGCATGTGACAACCCTGTCCCCGTGACCTCATTGCTCTGCTCTTGCCTCTGTGCAGCCAAGCCTGACTCACGGTAAAGTGAAAAAAAAAATGCCCTCAATGTGTGATTTACTCTGGAGCGAGGATAGATGTTACCTTTATATCACTGAACAGAATGTATGTGAGGTGGCGTCTAGGTTCATTTTTTATCCTCTTTAAAAGATTAAGGACTGGGGTGAGCTTGATTTACCACCCTTTCAGTTAAGAACCCAACGTGCGGACCGATTAAACTGTTTAGACTCAGTCGTTTAGCTCTTCCCCATTCGCAGGGTTAGGGTTAATGAAAAAACATTGCTGACATTTTTTTTTTACCAGCTGCTAGCGCTGATTAGCAAGGTTTGTATTTCATCTTTTGCAAGTTGCATCCATTTGAAGAAAAACAAGTCGTTCAAGACAGGAAGTGAATACTTGCATTTAATTAAGTCTAGCCGTTGGCAGTTGTTTAAAACAACAACAAAAAAAAGCTTAAAACTACCACTTTTTATACACGCTATTTCACATGTTAGTTAAAGACTTCGATGCTTAAAATGTTTAGGGAGAAATGAAATACTGGTGTGTATTTTTTCTTTAAAGTACCGATTCCTGAAATCTGACTGGCTGACACCCTTCTGAAGTGGTACTATAATCTCTGGTACACAGAAAAGAAAGCCTGGATAAAAAAGCTTGGATTCTCATGTATCTGATACAAGTATCTTTTAATACAGTCTTTGCTGTGCTCTTGAGGATCCTTGTGATATTTTTTGAGCTCTGGTTGAATGATAAGTGTCGTATTTTAAATAATTTTCGTTGTTAGAAATTATGAAATGCTCTGTTAAAAGCAAGGGAGTTTTTATGTCTGTTACAGTAAAAGAAAATGCCTGACAAAGTAGGGCTTGGACAGATTCCAAGTGCTTGTGCAAATGTTCTAAAGAAATGAGCAAAAAAAGTAATTTATTCCTTTATCATATTGACTAACTAATGTCCTGTCCTCGTTAGTTAGATCAACAAAATGCTGTGGTGTTTGTCAAAGAAAAAAATAAAAGTATTTTCGTTTAAAATGACGGTTAGAAAGAATGTGGACCAGCGTAATTCTTTGAGTTTACAGCTTGTCCAAAGTCATTCATTATTAATACTATTAGTAATATAATAGTATAATATATAAGTATGTTCGGTAAAGGCTTTGATGCATAAAATATTTCTGCATAATTAAAATATTTATGATAAAGGTAGGTTGTGTACTTTTGTCCAACTGAGCAATCTTGCTTTCATAAAATATACCAACTCTTTAATGACTGATGATTAACATGCTGTAATACACAGTTTAAATTTAAAAGCTCAAATGCTGTACATGAGAGGTTAAGCTTTATTGGCTCCTCCTGGCAGTTTTACCAGGTGATTCCGGATACTTTCCGGCATGACGTCAAATGACGCGTTACACCGCGTGATACTGCGTTTTCATGCGACACACCCACCGCGGTGTACCACGAAATACCCCACGCGTTTTGAATGGCTGCATCTGTATTCTAGGCCGTTCCAGCCTGCAACGTTTCGGCTCTGAATCCTTCTTCAGGTGTGAGGGTCTTCAGTTCAAAATGAAACACTTGGAGTTTGTAATGTAGGTGGCTCTGAACGAGTTACATTTAAATGCAGGAAAACTGTATTTCCCAGAAGCTATACTGATTCTTATGGAAGCTCGTTTCCACCAGGGAGTAAAAAAAACGCGCTATGGTATTCTCTCAGATGCAGTGCAGTTAAAAAGATATCTCTGATGCTGTTCCTAAATTAATATAGTTTATGACCATCAGACACTTTATGCTCCTTTTCTTTTTTCCAATGGATTGAACAGGGAGAGGCATTTCATGTTGTACTTTTCACTGATGAAACAACATTGGCTCTGGAACAGTTTTCAACCATGTTGTTTTATAAAAAGGGGAGATATGTGAACAAGCAAAACCCAAAACAAACATGTATGCCATATGGAACAAGTAATAGGTTTATTCCATGCTGAAAAAAAGAAGAAAGAGAACACAACGTTTCGGCCGTGGAGCCTTCTTCAGGTGAAGAAGGCTCCACGGCCGAAACGTTGTGTTCTCTTTCTTCTTTTTTTCAGCATGGAATAAACCTATTACTTGTTCCTTTGCAGCCTACGCATGCTGACGCAGCTACCCACCTGATGTATGCCATATGGCGTACGCGTTACTGAAACTAAAAGTTTAGCCTTTGTCACTAATGTAACCACTAAGACATAAATATAGAAATCCCTACGTAACAAACTGTATATGGCTGGTATTGGTATTTTAAAGAAAAAATACACACCAGCGTTCCACTTTCTCCCTAAACATTTTAAACATCAAAGTCTTACATGTGGTTATTTCGGAAACGTTTTTACGTGCTCCTTCTGACCATGTTACTGTTTACTGTTGCTGACCATATTAAGTTTAAGTGCCTGTGGGCACTTTTCCTGTCCGTGGGGGGGAGGGTGGACTGTCTTTCATTAGAAGGTTAGCCTATTCTATTCTGAGAATGTAGAGGGGGTGGAAAGTGCCCGCGGTCATTTAATTAGTATTAAAATTCACACTGATTCCCTTGCAAAGATATGGACATAAGAATATTCATGTGTGGTCAAAAAATGGCATAAAAATGACAGTGAAGTGAAGGCTATGAAAACATTCATAATGTACTTTATACACAAAGCAAGTGTTCACAAAGCAAGGGAGAAGGCTAGGGTGAGCGGGAAGCTGAGGAGGCATGGTGACTCTGGAGTTCAGTTCAAGACTTTGGTCTTATAACTTCCTTAGGGCTTCGAACTTTGTGTGGTGAGGTCACAATTTGGACTACCTGGGCTGTTAATATAATATTGCAGATTAATTTAATATTTAAGCATGGACGTAAAATGTTCACCAGTCCAATAATCTTTTAATATAATTCGCCTATGGTAGACAGTTCTCCAGACTTAGGAAAGTACAGTGACATAACCTCAGACATAATAAAAAAATGAACTTGTGGATTTGATCTCAATTTCATTGAGTAATTAGATGTAGGCAAAATGTTGAAGCCAGAACTCAGCACCATTTTTTTCTTTGGGGAGGTTCTCACCTTTGACGGTTGGGCGTCAATAACATCAATAACAATGGTGTTAACTTGTCTTTAAATATGATTGATGATGGTTATCTTCTAAGGACATTAAGAAAACATTTTAACTTTGATTGCAGTAACCTACCTTTAAGCGTACAGTATGTGAACAGCTGAGTGAGATCTGGGAGACACTCTTCCTAGGAGAGAACCTCAGTTTTGGGGGTGAAACTGGCAGCTTCAGTGGCTTCTTCTTTTCTAAACAGACAAATATGGCAGTAAAATATTTCATATCAAATTAAATCATTTAATCAACTTGACCTGTAACTTTTTACAATAAATTTATTTCCTTTATTTTGGGAACTTTGAAGGCAGAGAAATGTACTTACTTGGAGTAGCAGCATCAGAATCAAAGTCTGTAATATAATAGAAAATTATCATATTTCAATATAATACTGAAAATTAGTTTAACATAGAATAAGCTAACTGAAATTCTTAGCAATTTCCATAATCAACAAATCTGAAAAGATTTTTTACATTTTCATACAGAACACCTTTCAAAATGACTTATTTTAAAGGGTTGTAAAAAAACTCAATAACAAGGTACAAGCTAAATGAGGCATCAATTGATATTAATAATTGGTTAAAAATATAGCTATTGAGATTGTTACTTTTACATACCATCAACGTAATCGGAGAACACCCGCTTCTTACTTTTGCGTTTTGGATTGGGTGTCTCATTCTCGTCTTCAGCATCTGCAACAGAGGTGGTTAAATCAAAGTGATCACACTCTGATTTCTTGTCTACAAATAATTATATTTACATTACGTATGATCAAATATGAAAAAGGTAATGTTGCACTAATACAAGTACATAGACAGTAACTGTAAATATTCAATCAAAATTTATAATAATTAACAGGAATTTGCTCTTATTTTCAAAGAAAGCTATCCCTGATGTATGTTTAACTTTAATGAGCTTGAAGGTAACCCAAGTATCTTTATTAGGGTTTGCCTTCTCTTTGTATAGTTTTGTGGCCTGCTTTGGATCATTCGGCCACCACAAATACTCTCTTCGGGCATCCACCCAGTTTGAGGGCAGGACTCCCTCAACCTCCCCCTCCTGCTTTATCCAAACAGCTCGTGTCCACATCACCTGAAACAGACATACATATTTTAATTGTGAGTCTTAATTCAGATTGTGGTGCTGATTACTACACTTGTGTTCGCTTATAATGATTATACTCAATGAATTGGGAATGGACGCATAATTCAATAATAAACATTCTGCTTTATTTATACATTTCTAGTTAGATGGTATTCACTACATGCAACTGCTCACAAACTTTAAAATTTAAACTTAACCATGAGAAAAGAGCAGACAGAAGCATCCTGTGTGAATCAAAGTTGTAACTTCTTCATGGAACAGGATTATGTTCTATACCATGTAGAAGAGGGAAAAGGACATAACCAGCACCATATGGGAGACGCACTACTTTTCTGTGCAACTCTTTTACAGAGAGGAATTTCTCCCTTGCATGCATCTCGACTATTAACATATACAATATTAAGCAGTTTTGACTCACATGGTTCAGTGAAGAACTTACAAGTCTGAGTCTATCGTACAACATCACACAGAAGACTTCTGTCTGCTCTTTTCTCCTTCACGAATGCAAAGTCCTCATTATCCAACAGGAAACAACAGTCTTTCTGTCTTGAAGAAATATACATCCGTGAACCAGATACTTCACAGTTGCTCTGAACTCTTTCCGTCTCCTTCATTCTCTTTACTACTTGCGCTATAGGGTTATGACTGTTCTGCACTAGTTTGTTCAAGGACTGTAAAAAGTTTTCAAATGGGAATGCAGATACATCATTTAAGGAAATTAAATTGTACCACATCCTGATATAGATGTCTCAAACTGTGCACATTATATACAACAAATGTTGGTCCATACAAATTCTGAGCATTGTCAACAAAGGTATCAAGCAGTTTTTGGGCATAGTTGAGACAGGCATTTCTCTTTCTTTCATCCGAGTCCAACATAATGGAAAGAGCAACTGTTAGCATCAGAAAATGGGTGTATAGTTCCTTTGATACAACATTACGAAGCACAATGGGGCCTGTATACAAAAGGAACTGGTGGAACTCTGTAGCCTTCCATCTGTCAAGCTCTGAGAGGGATCTTGGCTGTCTAGCAAATTCCTCAGGCATCTTTCCGCTTAGAATTTCCAAATTCTCAGAAATTTCTTTCCCCTGCCTGACAGACAGTCGACATTTAGGTGGTCCTTGCTTTAAGAAAATAATTATTTTGCCAACACCAAGACAAGCTAGATGCATGTAGTCAAGTGAGAATTGGCTTATGCACCCAATTCCAGCAGCAGCTAAGGGAGAAAGTCTTTGTTGGTGTTCCTTGTACTCAAAGTTCTTGAATTGTTCATCTGTACGATCATTACATGCCTCTTCCCCTGTGAAAACAACTCTTTCCTCCCAGCTCCTTTTAATTTTGCATCTTTCGCAGCCAAAGTACGAATTGTGTCCTTTGCAGCATTTCAGATATGAGCGTGCAGGGGCATCACATATAAAAGCCTTCACAGTAACATTAAATACTCTATCTTCAAAGTGAATGCCATTATTGGTGAGTAACTTTAACTCCTCTAAAAAGTCACTCACATAATCATCAACTGGATCAGGCTTGGACCCTCCACAAAATAATGCTACAATGAAAGGCTGGAATTGGTGAAAAGAGCACAAAATTGCACAGATGTAGATTTGAAGAGAGGAACTCCATCAACATTGATACATAGGTCTATAGAATGCATGCCTTCTTGGAATGTTTTAGATGAAGATATGTTTTTCAGGATTCCTTTCTTTAATCCAAAGTAAATGTACTGACCACCACATTTATCACTAATTTGCACTTTATTAGGTGTTTGTAGGAGAGTCCTGCAATCCTTTGGAAGCTTGTGCCCCTGACGTCTCAATATCTCCAATAAATCATTTAAACACTGTCTTTTACAACCATGCTTAGCAGACCAAGCTACAAGTTCGGTAGATAGATTTGGCCTCGCTGGGTCAGTCTGTGCCTCATCTACAAGGTCAGTAGATTCAGGACTGGGGTCAGTTACATCAGATTCATCAGAGTCAGAAATTTCAACCTCGTTCAAGATTTCTTCTTCAGAAGTAATAACTTCTTCAGTGTACCCATAGTCATTTGAATCCTGATGTGTAATGTCATCATTGACTCTAGCACCCATTTCACCAGACGATTGTTCCACATTCTCATCCTTGGTGTCATCTACGTGAAAACTGTCATCTTGAGCATCACTGCTGGATTCTGCAAGAGCATTTAGCTCTGCACGTCGCTTCCTCCATCGGGATAAATAGTGCTTTGACATAAAGTCTGATTTGGTGTGCCCCCTGTGTGCTGATGTGCACCTACAGATAATTGTAACGCATGCAGTTAGTAAATAAACAGTGACTGCTGTATGTAAGGTACCATAAGGACTATGGAATATAAAAGGAAATTGTATCAACTTTTCTTGAGAAAATAAAAATAGAAAATATATTGTCATTCAAAGAAATCAATGACAACATTTTTTCAGGCAGGTGGCAAGACCCCCTCGTGAAACCCAGTATGCAAAGCTGTGTAAATAAATTACATACAGCACTGTTGCACGTTTTAGACCGTACTGTACGCTCGGTAATTTCCGGCAATTTCCGTCAGCGTTATTTTTTCTGATTTTAACAAGAGATTTTCTACTGTTTACATTTATATAATCTAATTTGATTTAAAGAACAAAATGACTGCAATAAAAATGTTGTTAACTTTAAAAGGGTGAGTAAATAAAGTCACACTACGCAGGTATTTCCCGTATGTCATTGCCTAGTTAAATTGAGAAAAATAACATTATTTCAGAAATCAGAAAGGAGTATAACACCGCGATTATTTTTTTCCCATAAAAACATATCGTTATTCCTTAAAGTTGTCTTGCTGAGGCAATTCTAATTTCTAAGAGTATCCATATATTTTTAGGAGAATCAGAGAAAATTATCATCACATACAAATCCATGGGGTACTATAACATTAAGGGTTGTTTAGCATTGACGTTGTTAATGGTACATGTTACATACTTATTTTCAATGACCCGTTGAACAAGTGCTGTTTTTTCTGATTCTCAAATTAGAGAAATGGCAAAACGATTATGTGTAATCTTCCCCTTCATGCTATTTTTATGTGCCATTTTTTGCTTATTAACGTACTATTTTAATCAAAATAATATTAAGTAAGATCTGTATGTATTAAAAGAGTATTATTATTACTTATTCTTACTCGTCAAAAGAGGATTGCTGAGATTTTTGCGGATTTCTTCTACGTTGAAAAACGTGGCCAAAATGGGGAACAACAAATACTAGCAATGCATTGTGGTATATAACCGGAAAATATGCTGGGTTAGATATGTTCTCTACATATGCGTTTATTAATGTTGTTGATATTATGGTTGCAATTTAACATTGATAATACATCGCGGTTATGTGCCCCCTGCTATGTGCTGATGTGCAATTTTAACTCATGCAGTTAGTAAGGATCGGTCACTGTTGTAGGGTATTATATATAATGACATTATGGAATAAGATGGGGACAGGCCTGGCGTCACAGGGGGAGGGAGGAATGTCGCCCCCTCAGTTCTGGGCAAAAGGATTTTTGAACACTTTCTTTCACTTAACCTGCACCCTAAAAAATGTTGTACTTTGTCAATGGTCAGATGACACTAATTGACACTAACAGTCACTCGGACTCTTTGATGTGCAGGAGGTTTATCCGTCCAGGAACGGCACATATCAGTGTTGTTATTGGGTGTAACATTACGATTCTGTTTGCTCAGGTGGACAGATTCCTTGCAGTACTTTATCCTTATACTTAAAATCGTTATATAACTAGGACTAGTTATAGCAGTCTGTGCTTTCTGTTGGTTTTACAACTATTTTTTCTTAACGATTCAGAACCTCCGTTGATGTAGCTGCAAAGATGAACGTGTGTGGTACTTTGTCGCTCCAGGCAATACAAACCTCGAGAGTGCCAAAAAATGTAAAACTGAACTTCATCACAAATACCAGATTGCTAGTCAATATCTTCCATCATAAAGCACTAATCAATGGCATAGCTACGAGATTTCATTTGGGTAGCTGCAACGTACAGATCCGTTTCAACCGAAATATCACCGCCCCCTTCAAAATTTCAGACGCCCCCTACAGATTTTTCCCGGGGCACCGCACCCTGATGGGGGACGGCGTGTCCAGGAAATGGTATCAACTTTTCTATAAAAATAAAAACAGAAAATCTATAGGCACTTAAACATTTTACTATTTTTTTCAGGCAGGTGGCAAGACCCCCTCCGCAAAACCCCTGTATGCAAAGCTGTGTAAATAAATTACTGTGAAAATAATTTACTTCGTACACTATACAGATTGCCGTATACTCCTAGTTGCGGCACACACGATAAAAGCCTCAGGCACCGTGTTAGTTGTGATTTTGACGTTATATATGCGTTTATTAATATCGTCGATTTTACAGTTGCAATTCAATGTTGATTATACGTCGCGGCAAGGTATATATACATATAACTGTATTTTTGCCATGCTATGGTGTGGGACAGAGTGGTGGCTAAGGATCTGCGCCTCTGCCTGGAAGGTTGCCAGTTCAGATCTTGCAGCCGGCAGAGGAATCCTACTCTGTTGTGCTCCTGAGCAAAGTCCTTAACCCCAACTGCTCTAGGGGTGCTGTACAATGCCAGACCCAGCACTCTGACTCCAGGCTCTCTCCTTATTTGTGTGTCTCATGTAGAGCAAGCTGGGGTATGCAAAAAGATCATTCCTAATGCAAGAAATTGTAAAGGGTTAATAAAGTGATGTTATTTATATATACGTATATTTGACGAATCACTGCCCACTGGGTTCCTTTGAATTAAATGTAAATAAGAAATGATCCCCAGACGCACATGGAATCAATCATGTGTTTCCTTTTGAGACTGCTCAAGAGTTTACCTTGCACAGATGCGCAAAGATTAATGATGGGGGTGCACGCTTCAAGGCGTCTTACAACTGTAGGGACTGATTAGAGACAATTTGTAGTGTGTGTTAGTTTCCATATACCCCAGTGTTGCAATGGTAGGATGAAGTCAAATACTGCTTGGACGCGTAACGGCATTCTATTTAGCTGCAGGACTTGAGCGTTTTTTGTGTTTTGTTCTGTTTTCGTTGACATCGCATTCTTAAGAGCGTAAGAAAAAGGCAATTCCTGCATCTAACACTAATAAAAGTGCTATTGAAACTGCAGTGCTGCGCAGCTTCTAAATTCCTTGCACACAATTCATTATTAGGGCGATGGACTAGAAAGCCGTCGGGGTCCCCCCGCGAAGCTTCGGGTCCTGCTGACTATGGTGTCGTTGTGTGCTTGCACAACAAAAAGAAGCACCCGTTTAGCTTTTCCTGCTACTTTTAAAACGCTAAATCACTTAGACCTTCTGCCTTGGACATATATTATTCTGCGTTCACGAACGAAATTTCGCACCTGGAAGCAGAAAATGACTCTCTATGCATTCGCATGTCTTGTGCCCTACTCCCAGCCTTTGAAAACCCAATAAATAAAGCTGAAAGAATCGACTCCATAGGTCTTAATAGTGCACGAGGAGGAGCAGTGGCGATAGCAGAGGAAGAGTGAGGATGGAGTGAGGATCCATAATGACCAGTTCTGTACGAGAAGACAGAAAAAAAAAGGCACCACTGAGATTCAGTTGTTGGATCAGTCAGTTGGATCCATTTGTCATCCATCCAAAAGATCATCTGGTGTGCGCCAACTCATGTCCGGACAGCCCAGTTTCCTTCATGAGGTGGCCAAGTGGTTAAGGCAATGGTCTGCTAATCCATTGTACTCTCCCTCATGGCTTTGAATCCCATCCTCGTCGCTCTTGATGTCTGCCACGTGTGCCAGTTCAAAGTTAGTCTTGCTCCGGTACTGGAGCAGTACATTTTCTAGCGGTGGCTGAACACGGTATAGTAGGCTAACATCAGTATCGAGCAGTGACAGTAACAGTATTTACGTGCGGCTGCTGCCAAGTGGCTTTGGGTTAAGACCGCGCTTTCACTTGCTTGCAATGCAAACGTAGAAAGCAATTTTTAACAGTCCCTTGAGAGACTGCGCTAGGTGTTGAGAGATAGACTTTGTCAGTTCCCCCTGGAATGATGGCCTCTCAAACAGCTTGTGATTCCTCTAGATGTACAGATGCAGCCATTCAAAATGAGCGGGTTATTCCGCATTAAAACGTGGTGGGCATGTCGCGGTATAACAAGGATTACTGTATAATACCGCAAGTAAGATAATGGTGTCCGGAATTACCACCAGGTAGAGCTGATAAAGCTCAATCTCTCATGTACAGCGTTTGAGCTGTCGCTATCAAAGTCTTTACCGAAGATATTACTAATAGTATTAATAATGAATGACCTCGGACAAGCTTTAAACTCAAAGTATTACCCTGGTCCACATTCTTTGAAACCGTCTTTGTAAACGAAAAGACTTTCTTTTTTCATTGACAAAAAGTAACACCACAGCATTTCGTTGATCCAGTCACGTATTTGTTTCCAATCATACAAAGTAATTCTTGAGAATCTCCGATTCACCATGCCTTTCACATGCTCATAAAATATATTAATTTAGAACATATTTAGAAATATAAAAAATGTCAATATAATGCCAATAATATTTGCTATTTTAGTTTTTCAAATACAGTAAAGTCCAGCAATATACAGTTTACATAATATGTTTATGCTCCTAAATTAATATCGTTTACGACCTTTAGATGCGTTATGCTCCTATTCTTTTTATGCTCAGCTACTAAAATTTCCCTTTAGTGGTAAATTTCCATATAAATATTCAATACTAAGCGGATTAAAACGTGCACAGTAAAGAGATTAAATGATTAAATCTTTCCACGACCGACTAACGTACCACGAATGCCCCTGTCGGCCAATCACGTACCACGGTGGGGAGCGGTGGCGCTCGCGTAGATGCCTACGGTATGGGTTTGTACCGTGCATTTTGAATGGCTGCGTCTGTATGTGGAATGGAGGGGTAGTTACTTGTTTAGCACTTCATTGTTCTTTTATGTCCGTGCTCTTTGATCTAAATGTTATTGATAAGTCAGAGAAAGTTCTAGTAAAAGATACACTAACGGCAGCCCCACCTCATTGTTTTATTTTATGTAGTACAGTATAGGTACAGTAGTTCTGTAACATATTCCACCCCTGGTGGATGTGAAAGCAGCCACCGTTAACAGCTATGAAACTGCTTACCCTGATGATATATATATATATTGTTACAGGGGACTTTAATCAGGCCAACCTGAGGAAAGTTTTTCCAAAATATTACAGTATGTCTCCTGCCCACCCAAGGGAAAACTTTTGACCACTGCTATATGATTATCAAAGACACCTACCACTCCATCCCTTGCCCACACTTTTGATAATCTATCAGTATATCTCCTGCTAGCTTACAAGCAGAAGCTGAAGCAGGAAAAAGCGTCGAGAAGAATGGTACAACACTGGATGGAGGAGGAGGATGAAGCACTGCAGGACTGCTTTGAATCTGGACTGGGCCATGTTTAAAACTTGCATGAGTACACTATAGTCGTCTCTGATTTTATTAAGAAATGTGTGGATGACTGTGTGCCTACAAAGACAGTTTACTCTTTTCATAACCAGAAACCATGGTTTCATAGGTATATTCCATGTAATAAGCCATGGGCATGATTAAAGGCTTTTGAATCTGGCAATCTATAAAAAGGCCTTATAAGAAGGCTAGGTATGACCTGCAGAGAGCTATCAGGGACATTAAAAGGCAATATTGTAACAAACTAGATATACAAGCTGCCTCTTCCAATGTGCACCAAATGTGTCAGGGTATTCAGTCTATAACAAATCATAAAGTTAAAATAATCAGTGTTATAACCACTGATACTGATCCCAGATGAGCCGAGTTCCTGTTACACTTAATTTGAGAAGGAAATGACAGAACCGCCGGTGCCAGTGTTCCCCACAGCTGATGACACAGCTGTGTCTGTCATGGAGGCTGAAGTCAGGGCAACTTTCACTCTGGTAAACATATGGAAGGCGACCAGCCTGGATAGTGTTAATGGTTTTTATAGATATTTCTAAATTTTACTTTTACAATCTTCCGTTCCCATGTGTTTTTAGAAAACTACCATTATACCAGTGCTGCAGAAAAATACTGTAGCGCTCTCGGGTTCACATGGGTATGCACCCCTTGCCACTGCCGCTACAGGTTGGCCCCACACCGCTGGGGACTCGAACCCGGGCTTCTGGCATCACTCAACAGGGACCCAGCCAGCTGAGCTAAAGGAAAATCTCCCATCAGCCCAGCGGCTGAGGTCCCTGCTATTCACAGGGAAGGGCGGTGACGTTACCGCGCTGGTAAGCCGGCTCAAACAACCTGCAATGCCGTGCTGTATGCGTTACAATACTGTGACCTGTTTTAATGATTATGGACTGGTAGCACTTACATCTACCATAATGAAATGCTTTGAAAGGCTAGTCATGAGGCATATTAATATGGTACCTGGGTGCTCAGACCCCTGCAGTTTGCATACTGGCGTAACAGGTCCACTGACAATGCTATTTGCCTGGCTCTTTACACTGCCTTGGCTCATTTGGATGATAGAGACACATACTGTACAGTATGTTAGAATGATTTTCATTGATTACAGCTCTGCCTTTAACACTATCGTTCCATACAGACTAGGTATCAGCATTGCTCTTTACAGCTAGATTCTGGATTTCCTGCTGGCAGACTATAGACTGTGTGACCGACAGTATAGGTGCCCCTCAGGGCTGTGTGCTGTTTTCCTTGTTTACCCACGATTGTGTGGCCAGACACAGCTCCAACTCCACCTACATGTACTGTATGCTGATGACATACCTTCATTGGCAGAACCAGTAATGATGAGACGGCCTACAGGGATGAAGTCAGGAACCTGATGGAGTGGTGCCTCAATAATAACCTCTCCCTCAATGTCAACGAAATCAAAGAGTTGGTGATCAATTTAAGAAAGCAGGGTGGGGACCACATCCCTATTCACTTCAATGGGGTGGCTGTAGAGATGATTGGCAACACCATTCCTTGTTACCTTCATTACTAATGATTTAATGTGGTCCCAGCATCATGTAACTGGAGCTACAAAGAAGGCACAACAGTGCCTTTATTTCCTCAGACAGTTGAAAAAAAAAATTGGCAGACCATAGACTGTGTCTATTCCCCTATTTTTACATTTTCAAACACACTATTGAGAGTGTGCCCGCATGTGGTATTAAAGTGTGGTTTGACAGCAGCTTGTTGTCTAACTGAAAGGCATTAAAGAGGTGATCAGGTTGTCCTTGTTAGTGGAGTACAGCTCCCCTCTACTGCAGAGATTCTTACATCTCACTGTCTCAGGATGGCTGGTAGGATAACAAACATTCTGGTTTCTCACTTTTCCCTCCTGTTCCCTCTGTTAAGAGTTATAGGAGCATAAAGACTCGTACCTCCAGATTTGAAGATAGTTTCTTCCAGCAAGATTATTGTTTATTGAATTCAAACTCTACCATTGATTCACACTGATGTTTTTATTTGTACAATGCTTGTCTGACCTGTATTTAAGTTGTATATTCTTTAACTTTGTTGTTGCTGCTGCTGTTATCTGTTTAGGGTTTTGGTGTTTTCCATAATATCTTTTTTATTGGAGTGTACTGTTCATGCAAATAAGCATTTCATTTCACTTGTGGATATGACAAATAAACTGAACTGGTGGGCAAATAACCAGTAGAACTAGTTTTCTGTAATGAATGCCTCTGTGGCAGTATTCACAAGTTTGCTCCACTCTTAGAAGTGAATTTAAATTTAACACGTTCTGTTTTGAGTCCAATACAATATATTGACCAATCCATTGTCCCCTCCTTAGATTCTGTTGCTAAATTAGTCAAGCTCTGTGGTAGTGGTAGTAGATGATAAAAATAATTATTCCACCTTCTTCATAAACATTTTTCAAATTCTTTAACTCAGTCACTTGCTGTGGTTACTTTGGTGAAGCTTTAACAAGCTCATTTTAACTTTATTTCCCATGAACACTTGCAAGGTTCGAATAAAAAAACATATACTTGAACAAACAAGAGATTTATAACCAAGGCTGGACATACAGGACCCAAGGAAGCAGAATCATAGACTTCTTGTATACTGTATGTATTTTTTGATAACAGTTTCCCAATCAGTGTTTTCTGAGTAGTTTCTACTTAGCTTTCTCCCAAATTATTTTGGGATCTGTTCCTTTTCTAATGGATTTTCTTTTAATTTTATATAACTAAATATGAAAATTTATTTTTTCCATCCTCTCACAGGGGTTTCCTATTGCAAAACCAAACTTTTCCTTAAACTTGGCTCAAACCTTCCGCCTTCTCTTCATGACAGACATATTCCTTCTAAATTCTTTCTATTCATTTGCAAATTTTGGCTTTTTACACTTCTCCTTCTGTTTTCCCTGAGTTTGGGCACTCATTCTCACTAGCTGTATGCTCATATCCTCCCTGCTCCCCATCCCCATTAAATACTCTGTCTTTTGTTCTTCCATGCTTTATGTATCTCAAAATACTTTACTTTCCCCTTCTCCCTCACAGAAGAAGGCTCTATAGCCAAAAATATTTTCTTTACATTTTAAAATCTTTTACCTATTCCTTTGCAGCTTACGCAGATCCCTATTCAGACTTCTTCATTTTGATTGGAAGATTGAGCATGTGGGATATTGGAAAATGTTTCTTTGTGTATTAAGGGCCACAAGCTAAATGAAAAACAACATTTTGTTGTTGATTTGTTATGGGTTTCTTTGATTTGAAGTTACATTTTCTGCTAGACTGTAGTGAAACATTATACTTTATATATATAAATATTACATCTGATAAAAAATCAACTGAAGTTACTGATGTTATAATTACCTCTGCACAGTGAAACCAAATGAACCAGAAAGTAAAATGGTATGAATAAAAACGACATCATGAAAACTTACACAAAATTGCTGAGAAACACACTAAAAAACAACGTTATTAATTAAAAAAAACATTTTGTTGTAATTATTGTCGTATTGTAGAGAAAGTGTGGTTTCTGCTCCTTAAAGACAATCTCAGCTGCTCACTGAATCTTCAATGGGGAACAAACAGAATGTCAGAGTGAAGACAATAACAAAGAGCATCATGTATCTAGACACCATTTCATTCAGGACAGTGCTCCAAAACACACAGCAACAATATCTCCTATTAAGTCCATAAATGTTTAATGTGAGAAGATGTTGTATTGTTCTGAATAAATTATTAGTTTATAATCAGCAATGTTGGACTGAAGCCTTTGGACATTTGCAAACAGTTGTTGTGGCAAAATGTAATTAAAAAATATTGCTATTAACTGGGCAGTATGTGACCGTAAGTCATTCAAGTCACTACTGTTATTTTATGTTTTTATCTATAATAATAATAATAATAATAATAATAATAATAATAATAATGATAATAATATATTATTATATTATATTAATAATATAAAGTACATTTAATGGTGACTTCTCAAAGCACTTCACAGAATGGCATCAGAAAAAAATCTAAAATATAACAATATTGTATATCTGTTACAGAACGAGTTACTGTAAGTAAGGTTTTGAGTCTGGATTTGAAGGAGTTTAGGGAAAGTGACTCTCTGATATCCTTAGGGATAGAGTTCCAAAGCTTTGGGGCATAACAGGAGAAGGCCCTGTCACCCATAGAGTGTAGACAAGCTTTTGGAAGAGATAGGAGACCAGAATTAGAATAACAAAGGTTGTGAGGTGGGGACGATAGTAGCTCAGACAGGTACCGAGGTGCCAAACCATGCAGAGCCCCTTAGGTGAGTATGAGGATTTTGAATTTGTTACAAAACCTGACAGAAAGAAAGTTCAGTGTCTCTAAGATAGCAAAAAAGTAAGATATCATGGTTGACAGTGTCAAAAGTTCACAAAAAAAAGACGAATTAGGATAGAAAGATAAGGAGAGAAAGAGAAGTGAATAATAAGCCATTAGAAGATCGTAGGTGACTTTGACCAGGGCAGTGAAGTGGTCGGAAACTACGCTGGATAGGTTTGAAAATGATATTTCCAAAGAGATTGCTATTTAAATAAATAGTAACGGCATGTTCTAAAAAAGAAATAGTAGCAGTTTTGAAGGTCATTGGTACCACATCAATGCTCAATGATTAATTAATTATATTGAGGACAATGGGGCAGAGTGAATTGAAACAGGAATGATATAAAGTGGTGGGAATGGGATCTAATATGCAGGTGGCGGATTTCATATGTGAAATCAAATCAAGTAGAGAGAAGATGGGGAGAAGGTAACCTGTAAAGTTGGGTGTGCGGTGGAGGTAATATACGTTGTGGAGAGAATGTGATGCCAAATGTTGTTTATCTTGGAGCTAAAGAACTCTACCATGAATTACCATGAATGGGGGTTTAAGAGTCCACTTTCTACTTATGGGCCAGTGGCTATTCTGGGTGATGTTGTCCCACCTTTCAGCTATTTCTGTGGTGTCACGTAGAACAGCAGGTATCCTATTCTAAAATTCTCTAAAGCCAGGTCAGGAGACCAAGGGAATGTGGCCAGGCCAAAGCCAGACATCTACAAAACCTAAAATAACATTATCTTCTAATTACTATTTTTATGCAATTATTAACAATTATGAATACTGTGTTTAATTAAAAATGAGAAATAATCTGTTAGTGTTAATGTAGAGTATGACTAGTGCAGAATAACACTCATGGGTTAATATACATTGATATTTTACAACAAAATTAAAGATTTACTATATATTACAAACGTAGTACCCACACTACGCAGTTTTGTGCTGTGCTGTGAATTTGAAACAATAAAAGGGTGTTGGGTGTTACCTTTCAATGTACTGCGTCATGTTCTTTGTGACACCCTGCAAAACACCTTTAGTGTTCTTAATGGCTGCATATATTCCCATTTGCAGCTGATATCCTCTTATTATTTAAGAATACCTGTTACGCATTCCACTCGCGTCTCTGTTCCTTCCTGCATTCCCACGCGCACACCCTGTAACAAACGCTCACTCTGCAAGTAACACGCCAATCACCGTCCTCTCCCGTCCCTATTTTAGTTCTCCTTTTTCCTCATTTCCCCGCTTACTATTGCGGATTCTCCTCGGGCTCCCTAGTGCGTGGTTTTCTCTAGCTTTTCTCCAGTTCCTGATCTCCTTGTTTGCTTCTCGTGTTCGATTTCGCCTAGTGTTTTGGATTGTTGCTTTCTCCTTGTACTTTCATGTTCCGACCTACTCGCCTGCTTCCTGGATTTGACTTCGCCTGGTGTTTTGGATTGTTGCTGCCTCTTTGACACTCCGTGTTCCGACCTCCTCTCCTGCTTCCTGGTTTTCGTTTTTGCCTAGCGATTTTGGCTAAGTGTTTTTCTCAGTCTCCTGAGTCCTGTACAGGATCCCTTGACCAGATCAGCCCCATTCTGACAATACCTCCCAGTCATGACATGTTTTACTGACATTTTAAAAAGTTCAACCTATTGTCCGGTTACAACAGTTACAAGATCAACTGGACTAAATCAGCTCTACCTCCCATACAGATGTATGCAAAATTACATACTGTTTTGATTTTCTAAGTGAAAAGAATTTAACACAACCTCTGCAGCAAACACATTTAAACCTGACATATTTCTGCAAATTTGAATGCACAGCTACTATTTATCTGCTGAATTTAGCAGACTGGAAAAAAATAAAACAGTAAATGTGGCTCGGTCAGTACTTAGTAACACCCCCCTTGACAAAAATCACAGCCCTCAAACGTTACTTGTACCCAGCTAACAGTCTTTCTATTCTTGCTTTGAATTTTTTCTCCCCCTCTTCTTTGCAGATCCCTTTTAGCCCAGAAATATTATTAGGTCATCTTGCATGCACTGCATTTTTGAGATCTATCCACAGATTTTCAATAATATTCAAGTCTTAATATTTAAAACCTTAAACTTTAATTTCTTGAAGCAGTTCATGATTGATTTTGAGATATGTTTTGGATCATTGTCTTGTTGTAATATCCAACCTCTTTTCAGCTTCAGTTTCTTCACTCACTTGAGGGACATTAGCTTCCAGGATTTGTTGATACTTAATAGAATCTATTCTTCCCTCTACCCACACAATATTTCCTGCGCCACTGGCTGCTACACAACCCCAAAACATAAAAGATCCACCCCCATGCTTAACAGTTGGTAAGGTCTCTTTTCTTCAAATGCTTCTCCTTTTTGTCTCCAAACATAGCTTTGGTGATTGTGGCCGAAGAGTTCAGTTTTTACTTCATCAGACCACAGCACTTGGTTCCCAAACGCCTCTGGCTTATCTAAGTGTTGTGTTGCATGCTTCAGACATTGACTTTTGTGATGAGATGGCAGGTGTAAGACAACACCCTTAGAGGTTTGAAGAGTCAGAGAATTTATTAAGCCATGGAATTGTCATCACCTGACTTAGATTAAGGCCTAACAAGTCAATTAAGTTCTGAGACTTAACTAATGGATCAACTGGAAGGGTCCCCAAACTTACAGTATGCACATGCCACATTTACTGTTTTATTTTTATCAATCTGTTAAATTCACTGTGCATTAAAATTTGCAGAAATATGTCAAGTTTAAGTTTGTTCGCTGCAAAGGTTGTGTTAACTTCTTTTCACTTAGAAAATCAACAAAACATGTAATCTGGCCAGGGGTGCCCAGTTTTGCATATAACTGTAAATACCACATGTGAAGATATAGTTCTACCTGCAAACATACCATTATTTAGACAATTTAAATACCTTGGTGTAGAAATTACCCCAGCTTGGATGCTGTGGAATCCTTAGAGAAGTCAATTTGAATAGATGGTCAAAACTAATTAAAATGAGTACTCTCACATATCAAGTTCCATAGCTAAATGCATCCCCTCCCCATCTCAGTGGTTTCTGGATTAAATTTACAGTCTCTGGTCACTAAGTACGTAAGTGAAGGGGAAAGTGGCCATGATCTAAGTCTCTTATGCTTCAACATGGGAGAGTTATTCTTACCACATTTCAACTATATTTCTGCTAATTTGTGTTGAGTCCAGTCAAAGTGTGGTTAGATAATGGAGCTTCTATTTCTCAGTGACAAATGGAGGAATGGAAATTGTTAGGAATAGCTGCCCGTGTACTTTCTAGGGTCTCCAATCATGTCTTAATATACAAACTTCTTTTTCCTTCTCTGTTTTCGTATTCATTCTGCACTGTATGCAGACAAGGTAACCTAGGACAGTGAGCTGCCTGTTCACAGTGTAAGATACTATGAGAGTTCCTAGACCTGCAATGGTCAGATATGTGAAGATGCATCTTTTAATAAGTATTTATTAGGATTTCTAAAACACTAAAAAAAAATTTCCACAGCTCCATGCTACCCTTTATAAAGCACATACTAATGAGACCCATGTGAAAATTGTTACACCAGGCTCGTGGGTGGAAACATGGGCATGACGAAGTAATTGTTGAGTCCAACAAGCGATGAAGATCATGGAGTTTATGGGGTGAGTGGATTATAATAATACAAAAATGTGAAGCAGAAAGAAGAATGGCAGACAGCTGAGATGTGCAGGGGAAGCAGTAGGGTCTGGGATGGAGCCAGGAGGGGATGATGAGTAATTACAGCTGAAAGGGTTTGCAAACTGGAACTGGGAAGCTGCGGACAGGGACAAAATTGTAAGACAAATCCTGAAACACAGAACAAATACACACTCCAGTTAGAGACTCAATGTCAGAGCCCTGAGGAATGGTTCTACAGGGCTTAAATAGTGTGTGAGGTTCCTAATGAGGTTGATAAGCCTGACCTGATCTTGTTAGGGATGGCCCTGATGAGCTCCTGCCATGTGTGGAATGGGCCGTGGTGATTGATGGTGCTGATGTAGGGGCACTGGAGGATCACATAAATATCCACAAACTCTTCATCAATAATCTTACACATACACAGAGAGACTATTCACTGATCAGAGAGAGCATTTAGTGACCTCTAGTGGACACTTTTATGTTATCACAGTCCCTCTCCAGGCCGAGCTGCTGCATAATACAGCAATTTTATCTTCTTGTTGTAATGAATGAATGACTCATTTGTTCCTTTTACTTTGAACAGAAACGTGCAGAGATGGTGCTGCTAGTATTTGGAAGGGGGCAGAATTATGTTGGAAAGTGACACTATATTCTGTGAAAGTGCGCAGGTCTCTTCAGTACAGCCTATATTATTTTTTTTCCAGATAAGCTAAAATGGCAAAAATTACATTATTGTGAGAGTTCAGAGTTACCCAAAAGACTTTATAGCAGGATGCCTCATTCGCTACACAACATCTCTCACAGGCAGTGTTCAATCATGCTGATCACAAGAAGTGGATTTTCATCCAAGGGAGCTGTTTCATATTTTTTTAATCATGAATTTTGGATGGCAATTAATTAATTACAGATGGTAACAGATTAATTAACAAGTAATAGGTTTATTCCATGCTGAAAAGTGAAGAAAGAAAACACAATGTTTTGGCCATGGAGCCTTCTTCAGGAGTGTGTACCCACCTGAACTACTACAAATTAATTAAGCCATTTTTAACAGCTCCTGGTATTTTCTTTTGTAGAAACAAAAGAAAACAGTAACAGCTACCAAACCTTATTAATTAACATTAACATTAATTAACATTAACCTATGAATTGGCTTCATTACTCTGCTCTCCTCCTCACTGATAGCTGATGTGTAATGAGAGTTCTGGCGTACTATGGCTGCTGTCGCATCATCCAGGTGGATGTTGCACATTGGTGGTGGTGGAGGGAAGTCCCCATTACCTGTAAAGCTCTTTGAGTGGAGTGTCCAGAAAAGCGCTATATAAGTGTAAGAAATTATTATTATTATTACTAATCCCCAAAAAATGTACTGGTTTAAATCTCATTCAATTATCTGTTAAGATTTGAATACAGGGAGTACTTTCCACATCTGTGTCACTGCTCCAAACACTTTAAGACTCACAGTGTGGATCAGTCACTGTCCAGCCCTTTCAGAGTCACTGACACACACAGGACAATGATGCCACTGATTCTACTGTTGGGGACACTGGGCCTCTTTGCTTAAGGTGGGGATTGCAAATATTTGTAAAAAACAAATGTATCTGTAATTTTTCTCACATGCATTTTTTTTATAATCAATTGTAAAAGATTTAATATTTGGTTTTATTTCAGCTCTAGAGTCGAGAGGGCAGACTGTTCAGTCTCCTGCAGCTCAGCTGGTTCTCCCAGGAGACTCTATTAACTATACATTCAGCATCTCAACCCTACCCTGGCCAGGCCCCATAGCGCCTGGTTTATTTCACATCAAACAATTAGTCTGGGATTCGTAATGGAATGAAAGTCGTACAATTAGCATATTTACCTTCATTTAGTTTCTGTCTGGACAGCCCTTGTGTGGCTCCAAACTGTCACACTCCCACTACTTAAGAAGCTCTTGCAGTATCCTGAAGGGGGTGCTCATTGGAATCTTACAGGTCTTCCATTTCCTCACGGACCGTCTGCGTTATCCTCCCTTCCCTCCTCACCAGCTCGATCAGTCTAATCCCCCAGTCTGTCCCCCTTACACAGTGGAACTGAACACAGCTAGAAATTGTACATTCTGTTAAAATACCCTGTAATAAACATGTACATTACTTTTATATTATTTCCATCCATTTTCTAACTGCTTATTTCAATTCGGGGTTGTCGGTAAGCATTGGTCGCAAGGATGGATACACCAGTATTGGAGACCAGTCCATTGCAGAGCAGACAAAAACTCAGACACAGCTATCCCAGGGCACACACAGACATAAACACACATACTAACGCCAGGACCATTTTTCCCAGAATCCAGTTAACCTTTTGGACTGTAGGAGGAAACCAGAGTACTTGATGGAAGCTTTACACAGATAGTACCCCAGTTCCAGAATTGAACCCAGGTTCCCAGTGCTAATGACTGCACCACCTTTCTGCCCATGTAATATTGCCTGTTGCAATAAACTGTAAATATAAGTTACTAAACTGAAAACAATTTGAAGATGGAATATTTATATATAATCCTAAATACTGTAATTAAAAAAGTCTTATAAGAAAAGTGAAAGTAGCTTTTTGGATTTTAAAATGTCAAATGTGTTATCTTAAAATGCATTTTGTAAAGTGCAATAATTAATTCCATTACCAAAGAGCACAGAAGTAATGCAAATCTTAGTACCTGTTCAGGCTGTAGACTTACTTTCTAAATGATTTGTGGAACTTGACCTTGCAAAGGTTAGAATGATCAGATGAAGCAGAAACCTGGAAACAGTCCAGCTCTGGATGTTTCTTGTTCCGGTCTATTTATCTTCAGCTTTGAGCTAAAAGCAAAACAGGCTGCAGTTAATAATGTTGACCACAAGAGAGATACTGATAACCTCAATCAAGGAAAAATTAACAGAGTGAGAAACAAGTGAATAACCTGTCTGTAAAGAAAACTGAGGAGGCCAGGGATGGTAGGGGCAGCAATTCTGCCACCCTGCCTAGGGACCGAGGGAGTTCGTTAGTCAGGGGCAGGAGAGTTCCCCCTCAAGATTATTCTCTCAGGCAGGATCTCTGACCGAGTCAGAAAGGTTCTGGCCACGGAGCCCTGATCAAGATACCCTGGTGTATCAATCCAGGCTCTGTTCTTCTGCCCCACTCATGTACCTGGTCCATTTCATGGGGAAGATAGCAAAGTTAACCTCAATTCATGTAGGAAGCTAGCAAAAGACTTAGAATTGATTGATCCAATGTACCTGGTAGTAATGACAAGACTTATACTGAGGAGCTGAAGTATTACACTCCAGTTTAAGCTGAAGCTACAGAACAGGAGAAAGTTATGTCACTAAGGAAAACTACCAGCTGAGCAGTACGCAAGTGGATTTCAAGGCAGGGACCAAACATTCATAACAGCTTTGTTGGGTTATGGTTAGTTATGATAAAGGAATGTTCAATCTTTATTGATCAGATATTGGCTGTTGTTGCTGCCCACAAGGCTAAGCGGGAGAGCCCCAAGTCTCCGCATGAGTTTTACATTCTCTCAGAAGGTAGAAAGGCCTGAAACACAAGCACAAAAGCTCAACATTTTCATTGCAGGATAATCTTCCTTACAGAGTATTGTCTGTACCACTTATCGTTCACAAAGACACAAATACCACCACCTCTGCTTTTCCCAAATGTTTCAATTCTATCTGAGCGAACATGGTAAAACCCCTCAATTTCCACAAGAGAGTGGGGGAAATCTAGTTGAAGCCAGGTCTCAGTAAAGATCATCGTACAAGACTCATGGTATTCGAAGCACGCTCTGGTATTGATCCGAAGCTCATCCATCTTGTTCCTTCGGGATTGTTGACTGTGTTGGTCCCTTGCCCAAGACTAAGTCAGGAAATCAGTTTCTCCTTACCATTATGTGTGCTGCTACACGATTCCCTGAGGCCATTCCACTCCACAAAATTACAGCTCCTGTCGCTGTCGAAGCGCTGGTGAAATTTCTTTCTACCTTTGGTCTGCCTAAAGTCGTACAATCTGACCAAGGCACAGATTTTCTTTCGAAGCTTTTTACCCAAGTGTTAAAGTCTCTATCAACAGCGCACAGAGTATCTAGTGCTTATCATCCTGAAAGTCAGGGCGCACTTGAATGTTTTCACCAAACGCTGAAATCGATGCTACGGAAGTACTGCTTAGATACAGGTAGAGACTGGGATGAAGGTGTTTTGCTTGTTTTATTTGCTGTGTGTGAAACCGTACAAGAGTCTCTAGGTTTCAGCCCTAAAAGTCCTAAAAGAGAGAATTCTGGCAATTGACTTGAGTCCTAAAACTAATGTGTTAGATTATGTTAGTAAATTCCGAAAGTGTCTGCATAATGCCTGCTCTCTCGCTAAAGAATCACTGTCAATTGCACAGAAAGGCATGAAACGTCACCATGACAAGAAAGCTGTCTCTCGCTCTTCTCATCCTGGTGATAAGGTTTTGTTTTTTTTGGTCCATATATTGTCGTAGAAAAGCTGAGAGAAAAACTGACTATGTCACACTCTGCCACATTAACATGTTGAAATCCTGTCATTCCAGAGACAACCCACAGGTAAACTCTACAGATGAGATTGCTGGACCCACTGTCTCTTTTGTTGCTTCAACCTGTAGGGTTACAGGCTCTGCTAGTGTTAATGGTGATGATGAGGATGGTTGGGTGCTGTGCACCACTCCTCAGCAGTGTGCTAGGTTGCCAAATTCTGAAATATTACAGAATTTGCCATCATATCTTACTTCTTTGTCTGAACATCAAAGAGAGGATATTGTAAACCTAATTCAAGACTTTTCATCTCTTTTTGGTGACATTCCTACCCATACTACAGTCCTACAGCATGACATAGATGTTAATGGTGCTATTCCTATCAAACAACATGCATACCGTGTTCATACCAACACAAGATCGCATATGAAAAAAGAAGTAAATTATCTTGTAGAAAACAGCTTAGCCAAACAGAGCTGTAGTCCATGGAGTTCCCTGTGTCTGCTAGTGCCCAAACCCGATAGAACCTTTCGGTTTTGTACAGATTACCGTAAGGTAAATGCAGTTACAGTACCAAACTTATTTCCATTACCGCGCATGGAAGACTGTATAGATAATCTAGGTTCTGCACGTTTTGTTAGCAAGTTAGATCTATTGAAGGGTTATTGGCAGATACCACTAGTCCCGTGTGCCTCAGATATGTCTGCATTCGTGACCTCTGATAACTTCCTTGTCACGGATATCGGAAAGGACGAACCGTGGAGAGGCAGGAGAGTGAAAAGACCCTATGCGTAGCGGCGAGACGGGGGTTAGCCCAGGCTCAGCTGTTCAGGAAATGCCGTAAAGAAACCTATGCCCTCAAGTAGCGGACGTGGGGCGACCTGGTGCTAGGCGGGTTTCAGGACATCCGAATGTCAATCCTGAGCCAGTAGCAGACCAGAAGCAGGAAATAAATAGGCTACACAACAAGACACACCAGAAAGACAAGAATAATCACAGGGAACTAGGAACAGGAGGAAAGTAGACCGCCCTCTAGGTGTACTGGGCGTGACATTCCTAAAGTATACTGTTAGGGCCTTCAGGTGACGAAACACCCCTGCCACATTTCAAAGGCTCGTCAATTTGATTTTATCAGATGTATCCAATTGCAATGCATATTTAGATGATCTAGTAGTTTATTCATCAGATTGGTTGGAACATATGACACTTCTTAAAACGGTGTTTGAGCATCTCGAAAAGGCATCACTGATGTTCAATTTGGCAAAATGTGACTTTGGCAAAGCCACTGTCACATACTTGGGTAAAGAGGTCGGACAGGGTCTGTCAGGAAACCAATTGGTAGAATAGGAGGATCCTTATGTGTAACCGTGAATCTCACAGAATGCAGAGTAGCACAGGGACAATCCAAAAAACATAATCCAGGGGCTTGTTCAAATAGGGAGGCAAATTGTCTGGAAACAAGGGAAATCCAAAAAGACAATCCAAAAACAAAATCCTAAAGGTGTGGTCAAAAGGCAGGAGCAAAGATTAGGTACCAGGAGATCAGTCAAAAGGTTTAGAAATGCACACAACAGAATTCCACTGGAGGCTTCTCAATAGTGAGCAAAGGTTGGTGTGTGAGGGAACTTTAAATACTGAAAGGAAAGGGATGTGCTTGGATAATTGGTTCAGGAGTGAGAATTTGTGGAATCTGGTGCATGTGGGAATGTGATGGGTTCAATTAGGAATGAGATTGTGAAACAGTGGGTTTGGGAATGCAACTCCGTTTGCGAGGGAGAGTGTGGGGTGAGACAGGAATGGAACGGCGTTTGTGAGGGAGAGTGTGGGGCGTGACAGGGTCAAGTTCACCCTGTGGAGGCTAAAATTTCAGCCATTGCTGAGTTTCCTATTCCTACCACCAGGCGTGAGTTGTGTAGATTTTTAGGAATGGCCGGTTACTATCGCAGTTTTTGTAAAAACTTTTCTACTGTTGTTCACCCCCTCACTAATTTCCTCAGTCCATCTAAATCCTTTACATGGTCTGATGAATGCCAACATGCCTTTGAGAGCGTGAAAGCTCTTCTTTGTAATGCTCCTGATCTTGTTGCGCCAGACTTTGCCATTTAAATTAGAGGTAGATGCGAGTGCTGTGGGAGCTTGCGCAGTGTTACTCCAAGAGGATGAGAACGGCATTGACCATTTAGTTTGTTATTTTTCCCGTAAATTTAATAAACACCAAGTAAATTATTCAACAATGGAAAAGGAAGCTTTGGCCTTATTACTAGCGTTACAACACTTCGAAGTTTATGTTGGGTCCAGTGGTTTGCCTGTGGTGGTATATACGGACCACAACCCGTTGGTTTTCCTTTCTCGTATGTACAATCAGAATCAGCGCCTCATGCGTTGGTCTTCGATTGTACAAATTTCCAATTTAGACATTAGGCACAAGAGAAGGGCAGAAAATGTGTTGGCTGATGCCTTTTCTAGAGTTTCAAGATTTGTTTTCTTTGTGTTTTCTATTTGTTTACAAACATTAGATGTTTGTTTTAATGGGTGGGGGTGTTATGTCCCAGTGTGTGGTCCATGTGTGTTTTGTTGCTGTTCCACACTTCCTGACTTTGATTTTACTAATTCCCCCATTGGCCCATCATTACATCATTGTTTCTGTGTGACATCATCATCAATCAGCTTCTAAGCCAATCAGAAAGCAGATTATTCCGTATATAACTTGGAGGTCCCCTTAATGAAGGGGCCTTTCGTTTGACTTTGGTCCTGCTCGGCTCGGCCTAGGTTTCGTTTCGCATTTGGTTTTTACATCGGCTTCGTTTCGCTTTGTGTGTGTGGGTTTTCGTATACCTTCGGCTATGTTGTTTTGTTGGTTTGTGTTCGTCTCTTTGTATTTTTGTTTGTTTGTTTATACTTGTTTAGCCATTACCTTGCCCAGACGTATCGTATCAACCTCTGTGTTCTTTTGTACCTTGTTACTTGTGTCTACTCTCGTTTGTATTCGTAGTTCCCTTGTGTATTTGTGTGAACTTTAGTTTATAGGGTTAGTTTAGGGTGTCGGGTACATTCTGCACACGTAGTTGATTTTTGTATTAGTCACACTATTTTAGTACAGGTGAGTGTCTTGTATGGTTTTGGGTAGTCAGTAAAGGTTAGCTAGGGTGTTTGAAGATGCCAAAGACCGTGTGTTTTGGGTTTTCTTTTGTAGTTAGGTTAGCTTCCCTCACTTTCTTAGCCAGTTCCATTTTGTTGTTTTCTTTTCTTTGGCACCACTCTAGTTCCTTACCCTGTGTGTTATTGTGTCCTATTACGTACCAGTCACTTATTCACCTTAAAATAATCACTTTTGCACCAACCCTTGTTGTCACGCTTCCTAAGTCCCTCACAAGAACCCACCTGCATCCTAAAACTATCCTAAATGTTACACACCTTTACCCCTAGATACTTGGGGTTGTAAGAATGAACAATGTACAGCAGGCAGCACTTTCAAGATACCATTTCTCCGACAAGACTATGGCAAGAACAAGTGGCAGAGTATAGGTAGAATTATTTCTTTTGGTTGGCAGAAAGAAGTACTTGCCCATCAAGCTTGCTCCTGTAATCTTGGAACAGGCAGCTCTTGGATATGGGAAGAGTGATCTTGTTGACATCTTGTTTTCTAAATTATGTTTTAGAATCTGACTGTTATACCTTGTAATGTTGTCGCAGAGACTTCAACAGTTCTGACTAAGATTAATTACTGGAAATCTTGGACAACTACAGCTGCCGAAGAATGCTAAATGCACACAACATTGAACAAATTATGCAAGAACTGCCTCACAAACCCCTTATCCATGAGCCTGCTTATGTTATCGAACAGTGGGAAAGTGTACTCGTTCCCCTCAGCAAAGCCCTTGAGGAAATTGAAACTGTGTATGAAAACTTGCAGCCGACAGCAAGGAAAAGCATACAGTCACTGAAGTTTCCACACACAATGAATGCACAGGAAAAGGAAATATTAAAGCATATTACAACATACCTGCTAAGGTGTGATGAAAGGAAACAGTCTCTGTTCCTGAGGTTCTCCACAGACTCAGATCTCTTTCTTGGCAAGACTGTAACTGTTGACTTCATGGTGTAGCGGCGAGGCTTATTAAAGTACAGGAATTAAGTTTTCTGCTCTCTTGCCAGTCCCTCTCTCCTTCATCTCAGTGGTGCTTGATACAGAGAGGCCATTCCATTTGGTTCACAATGAAGCTGAGACACATCAACCACCCTAACAAATGGTCATCTCTGGCGCCTCAAAGTCTGGGAGATTCTGGGAGAGTCTTATTCAAAGTTGGTTTACAACTGTAAGGTCAGAGTGCATTGTTACTCATCATCAGCCAATCAGGAACTGGTAGGGCAGGTTAACCCCACATGGGTCTCTGATGCCCATGAAACTTTCAACCAATGAATGACTGGAGTTCCTCCAGGTAAAACAGGCAACACAGAGCCCCTGGGCCCTGCTGGACATCTCTCGACTGCAAGCCTCCTGGACATTGCTCAGGCTCCTCAGAGCCCCTCCTGGACATTCTAAGACTCAGCCCGGACCACCACGTAACGGCCAGTGTGTCAGAGTGCCAGGACTTTCCTTTGTTCTATGAGTTGAGAAAGGAGGTTGCCAGCGCGTAACCAAAGGATCCACCCGAGGTTAGCGTCAGCAGCAAGCCTTGTGAACAGTTCAGAACTGTGACAGCTGAATCAGTATTCAGAACTAGCGCTTCATCAGGAACAAACCGGTCTTCTTCCTGACCTGCTGGGACCCACAGTCACTTTTCTCCTGTGTACAAACTTTGCTAGTTTCAGCCAACTCTAACTAGCTGGTCTTCAGAGAGCATCAGCAGCGCATCACAGCCGGAATCTCTCCCACCATGTCACACGACGCAGCAGCACTGCCTGGCACAGAACCAGAGAGCGCCGATTGGACAGCAAGAAGCCTGCCACTGCTTCTTTGTCCGCCGGAGATCTGAATCCACACAGCTTGGATGAGTATTCAACATTCTGCATTACAGCTCGAGAATACAATTGTTACCTCAACCCCAGTTGATATCAATTTAATTCCTATGAGTGATGTACTTGCTTTTGGGTATCTAGTGTAGAAGTTGCAATCCAAGTTCATTTACGAAACGGTCTAAATGAATAATATTCTGAACGTATGTCCCTATTGGTATTTGTAACTCTGACTGAATATATGCCTTTTGTAATCTGCTAGCCCTTACGATAAGATCTGTTATGTTTATATGCACATGTTATGTATTAATAAATGTATTCCCGTGTATTAGTATCCGTGTGTGTGCGTTGTCTGAGTTATCCCGCAAGGTTGTGAAGCGGCAATGCTTGTTAATAAGACAGAATTAAGCATTGCTGTGCTTTCCTGAATGAGGCCCCATCTCTCTTTTCATCTCTGTGGTGAAGCCACAGAGAAGCTATTCATGCAGGCTGAATTAAGGTGTTTTCTTTTCATAAGAAACAGCTCCCAATTGGGGATGCACTTAGCTAAGCCTGGCTATCATGATCAATGGTCATCCCTGGCGCCTATTTGTCTAGGGAGTGCCAGATGGACATCTGGACTGCATTCCTAAGTGTCGTGAGTAAGTGACTCATCTCTCACCTTGATCAACCAATCAGGGACTGGCAGGGCGTGGTAACACCATGTGGGTCTCCTATGCACACCAAACTCTCAACCAATCAGCACACATCTGTGTCTTGGTCAAAAAGGTAGCGCAAGCTCAGGTCGGGGCTCTCCTTGGCCATTTTCACGCACCCTCAGAAACAATCTCATGACAACCGGTGTTGTCTGCACTGGGACTTGGACTTTGTTCTAAGCGCGAGGCCAAGGATCCCGTACGTACTCAGAATTCTGACACAACCAATGTGAATGCTCCTCTTGATCAATGACAGCCTACAGTTGGACCCTTGTCGACAACTTGAATAGCTTATTCAGAAGCAGCGCTGGACCGGGAACGAACCAGTTTCTTCCCGTGCAAAAGAGTGACTTGCGAGGACCCGCAGTCACACTCTGTGCATAGAGACTTTCTACTAGTCAGCCGAACTGCTGGTAGACCCCTCTGGAGCAACGACTGCCCTGCGCGCTGCAGTTAGATTCCTCCTCCCGTCCTACTCCGAGCTGCACCTCGATTGGTTGGCTGGTAGCCAGAGGACGCCGGGACAACGCCTATTGGACAACCACTGGAACAGAGGTTGCAACAGAACCTGTCAGCTGGTTTGGTGTTTGTGCCGGGAAATCTGAATCCATACAGTGGATAAGTAAACCCCATGTTCTACCTTGTGTCTCAAGAATTTAATTATTACCTTAACAAGTTGTTATCAATTTAATTCATGAGTAATGTATTTACCTCTGAGTCTAGTGTAACAGTGGGTAATAACACTGATTAGCGATTTAGTATAGCCAAACTATATATTGAAATATATTCTTTATTTTGTATCTCTTTGAGATTATATACCTTGTATATTGATAACCGTTACAGTAAGGTCTGCCGCCTGTATCCAGGCAGACTGATATATGTTTGGTGCACAATTTATGTTTAATAAATGTATTTTTGTGTATTGAATCCATGTGTGTGCGTTGTTGTTCTGACGATTGATTTTCTAAAAGCCATAACGAACTACCGCGTGATTACTGCTACAATTAATCTCAGCAAAATCACGAAACCTGTACGGTCTAGAACCAGACAATATAAGACCAAACATGAGGTCGTGAATGCCTTCAGGGGCCACACAAATGAATTGGATAGTAATCCAATAAACAGTAAGCCCTGAAGAGGTGCAGGTAGTTTAGGTTGCTTTTAATAGAACAAACCTACAAACCACCCTGGTAGGTACCAAACACAGTGTTGTGGTTCATCAGGGGGGCGGGGAACACTGCTGCTGGGTAGCTGGATCATGACTGGCAAGGTGTACTCTGGATGTTATACTCTCACATCAAGATGTACTCTGGGTAGCATGAATGAGTCAAAGGTAGCATGTCAAAGAAAGGAAGTGACTTTTTCTCAAATAGCTGCCTACTACAGAGGTATCAGGTATTAACAGTGAACTTCCTGATGTGTAAAGCCTAGACTGAGATAATGTCTCCTACCTTGCTTATACACACTCCAGATGTTATTTATCATGTTTGTTTCCAAAGCTGGTTCCTGTATGAATTCTCGAGGAGTAATGTGGAGATTTAAGGTTAATGTTCTAATGATACAAGGGACATCACTTAACCCTGTTTTGGTTTGAAGACAACAACGTCTAAGGACCTCGTGACCTTCAAAAGAGAGCACCAATTGGACAGCAACAAGCCTGCCACTGCTTCTTTGTCCGTGGAAGATCTGAATCCAAACAGATTGGATGAGTATTCAACATTCTGCATTACAGCTCGAGAATTCAATTGTTACCTCAACCCCAGTTGATATCAATTTAATTCCTATGAGTGATGTACTTGCTTTTGAGTATACAGTGTAAAAGTTTTAATCCAAGTTCATTTACGAAACGGTCTAAATGAATGATATACTGAACGTATGTCCCTCTTGGTATTTGTAACTCTTCTTGACTGGATATATGCCTTTTGTAATCTGCTAGCCCTCACGATAAGATCTGTTATGTTTATATGCACATTTTATGTATTAATAAATGTTTTCCCATGTATTAGTAGCAGTGTGTGTGCGTTATCTGAGTTATTCAGCAAGGTTGATTCTAATACCATCAAAAGAATCATTTTGTGACTTACTGCTACAATTAATAATTGTCCCAGTAAATTCACAAAACCCTTACATTTACTGGTGCCTCGTGAGAGGATGCCTACAACGGATATGCAAGGATTTGAGAGAAGACCTATGGCACATACATGTGGTTGTTATTTGAGAGTGTCTATTCATTATGATAGCTATCCTGACTTCAGGTGTGAAATTAACAAAATTTTGGAAAGTAATATTTCAGTGTTTGACTAGTTTGGCTATTTGGGGATTTTGGGATTTTGTCAGATTCTTTTTTTTATGAAACATCATGATTGCAGATGAGTTCCAATTCAATGAGTTCAAATACCTTGCGATTAGTGAATATAATCTGTGCTCTATTTTCATTGCATTTGGTGAAAGGAAATGAGAGAGGTGAGGTAATGTTATCGTCAAACATTTCATATAATGTTAGATAATGTTACTGTCAAATTGAAGTTGGGTTGGTTTTATGTGTGAACATTATCTATAGTCCATTAAAGATTGTTTACATTTACTTTCATTTGTTCCTTGTTTCATCCTATTTCACACTCAATGTTAAATCGGATCTAAAGACAACACATTAAAAGTGGTAACATCTGCTGTGGCATTTGAAAAAAACAAAACATCGTTGTACCCAGATCCCACATTTATAAGCATTTTATCTTATCCAGAGAGTGCAAAGTCCGCTATTCTCCTATTCCTATTTAAGACCCAGCCCATTGAGGACCATTTCACGTAGTCTTAAGTAAAAGTCAGTGATTTCAAACACATCGTCTGGCATTGCAAGGTTCTGTTCAGCCATCAGTTCAACACAAAGATGGAAGACATCCTCTTCACAGGGGTAGTCCTTTACACAACGGTCTTCTCGACAGATATCAACTTTAATTTGGTCAACTGCCTGCAAGTAGTTCTGTGCACCATATAGACTGGGGACAGCATGCATTACTGAAGGTCGTCCACTGGGAGCGCAAGGGTTGTGGGTCAGCCTTATTGTGTGATTATTCCAGTAATTCCAGTAACAGCATCTATAAAATAACCTGCAAGAATTCGTGGGTCATTATTGGTTTTTGTATGCTTCTAACCAGATCATTTTTCTCGAGAAGCCATATACAGTTTTAATTTGTCATACCTATCAATATGCCACACATAGTTTGGTCTGTGGCTGTAATACTGCCAGTGTCTCAGGAAATTTTGCGCATGCAGATCTACTCCTCGCCCATCCATAAGGCGCGGTAACTGATGGACAGTTTCTCTATCCATTATTATGCCAGCCATCCAGCATGTCTGGGGCATCCGATGAATGAGGCGACCTCTGGTTTATCTGACTCAGGTTTACATTGTGTGATTCCTCCAATAACACCAAAACTTCATGGTTTGTATAGCCACGACAAAATAAGTCCTCTATAATGGTGTCCATCTTGCAAAACATGTAGAAATTATAATGAGCAAAAGTATTGTAGACCTACATTAATTTGATTTTTATCAGGTCACTTGACAATACAAGTGTTCAGGCCTATAGATCCCTGTACGATTTATGAATATAACAAAAGACCAGACAAAGAAATCTATTTCTATGAAAGGCTATTTCAAAGTCACAAAAGTGAGATAAAAGGTCGTAATTCTGAGAACAAAGTCTGAGAACAAGTCGTAATTCTGAGATAAAAAAGACAATTGCGAGATATGAAGTCGTAATTCTGAGATTTTAAGTCACAATTGTGAGATACCATAGCGCATTTGTTTTTACTCCCTGGCGGAAATGGGCTTCCATACAGTAGCTTTTGTCTTTCTGAATCTAAGCAAAAACTTTTTAAGAGCTATTAGAGATGTGTATCACAGAATTGTTACAGCAAAAGCAGAAAGTTAGAAAATGAAAGCAAAAAAAAAAATGCTTTTGGAACGTTTACTTCTAATTTGCCGTTGTTACATTCTTCGATTAATTACGGCAGAACTACGGGAATGAACTGGCAGTTTGAAAGTAAACAGGGGGGACAAAATAGAACATTAACCTTAACTGTGTTGTCCCGTTCTAAGTAAATTGAGTGATACCTCCGTGCTAGTCTCAATCATTCGAAACTGAAATAAAGTGTAATGGCTTGTTCGGGACCTTGCACTTAAAAAATGCCAGTTATGGATTTTTGTTGTATAAGGGTGCACGAACGACAGTTTGCGTTTATATACAGTACCACTCAGTAGGAAAGGATGCCGAGATGTTAAAAACAATCTTAGATTAAGCAGTGTAAGCGTGTATGAGCTACCTGAAGCAATGATACCCACTGAGGACTGGATCAGGGCGAGAACAGCTAGGAGACTGGTGTTCAAAACAGACATTAACTTTTACTGCTACTCCATCATAACACAACCACTTGAACTACTATTTTCATAATAGTAGCATAAGGCTACAGTTACCACAGAAACAGCAGATACTCACTTTCCCTTACAGTTACGGTCTTACATACTTACCCTTAGCAAAACAAACTGCTCGTTTCACGAAACCAAAAATAAACAATAAACGACGATGAACAAAAAAGTCAATTTCCTGTGAACACAGCATAACAGTACACAGACTCATCAGTAGAAACATGTACAGTAATTCTCATTGTGTTGTTTTAGACTCATAGAACATAAAAAGAACATTATTAACAAAGTCACATTAAGTTATATACTGTAGGATGACCATATTTTGATTTTCAAAAAGAGGATGGGGGGATAATCGACAAATGCCTCCAAAGTAATGAATCTTTATTACTATTTCTAATTAAAAAATCAATTTAAATTCTTTACTTTTTATTAGACTTCTTAGCAAACGTTTAAACAGTTGCAGGGCTGCTATTTCTCTTCCATAATGGCAAACAAAGAAAAAACAAAAATATAGCCCTATTTTAACCTATAACTTAAAAGTCTTAACATCTGAGGAAAAAATGAAGATATCATAACTTAGGAGAAGTCCTCATTGGTTCCAAAAACGATCAATTTTAATGAAACATTTTTAAATATAATGAAAAGTTAAACAGTGTTATTTCTCATGGGCATAAAAATAGCCCCACACACACACACAAAAACCTTTTCGATCCACACGCTTTTTTCATTCCTGCTGATGTTCCCTGGCATACATGCTTGAAGTTCGCATCTTTGCCAGCAGGGATTGATCGGTCGTCATGTAAATATGAAACTCCTTGCAAGAAATTGTATTCCACACATAGAATTCCCTTTAGTGACTCAACAGACAGTTGATTCTTTCTTTTGTCCACTGGCTTTGCATCAGGGAGAAAACTCTCTCTACATTTGCATTGTGGGAGGAAATGGCGATAAAAGAACTGTGCAATTTTCAGCAGCTCTGAATAACACTCAAAGCTTTTAGACCTCTCAAAATATTGGGTCCACTTCTGGTGTGCTTGCAGATCTTTGCATTCTTCATTATTGTTACAGTTTTCTACGAATTTCCTTAGATTGCTGATCTGATCAAAGCCCATCATCAATTGGCACACCCTTGATACAGGCTTCCATGTCGTTCCAATCTGGTACCTGACACAGATCCATCCACATTAAAGAAGAAAAATCCTCCATGGGGCTCCTCCACTTTTCCAGATATTCCAGGTGTGAACTACTGTATACAGACATTGAACCTGATCACAGAAATGGTCACATATGTTATCATGTCCATCCTTGTGCATTTGTGCCAGTTATCCCTTCACTTTAAGAGATATGAAATCGTGTTTCTTGCGTTCAAGAATCGTGTTGTGCACTTGGTTCAAGTTTTTTTTCTGTTCCACAACTGAATTGCCATCTCTTTCCATCTCTTGAATGTGTGATTGGAATACATGCGTGAATGAATGCATGTGCCAGAGGTAAATGTCACCGAAGTCATTTTCAAAACAAATCCTGATCACATATGGTGCTTTTTCCTGTAACAGAAAAAAATGCCTTTAGTGCTGGAAACATTTGTGGCAGCCTCTCAATATCTGAGAACAATGACAGCCATCGCGTCTTGCTGTGAGAGAGGAGCCTTCTGTATTCAATATTACCAAAGGCACAGGACTCCTTCTGTGCACACAGTATTGGTAAATTTTGAAGATGGTGCTCTCAATGTCGACATCCAATGTGTCTACTCCATGATGAACACGTTGGCTGGGCAACCCATACCAATCAAAGTTTTGTTCTGCAACAAATTCTTTATATTTGCAAATACATTGCTTCCTCCTTCATCACGCTTGACCCCTCCAAACACCGTATTGTAGTTGCCGCCAGTAAATGCAATACATTGCCTTGACTGCCCTGTCTTGAGCAATCGACTCAGCTGTCTCATTGGGTGTGTTTTTGAATTAGATTAATTTAGTTTGAGCACCATTTCTTTCTTCCAATCAAAATACTGAACTATAACTGGGAATATTTTGACTGCTCTGTGATTGCTGCCATCAGTTGCAATGCCACAATAAGGTATACAGATGCAGCCATTCAAAACAAGCGGGTGATACAGCGTTAAAACGCGGTGCGCTTGTCGCAGTATAACAAGGGTTACCGTATAATCCCGCATAATGCTGCATGATACCACAAGTAAAATAATAGTATCCAGAATTTCCGCCAGTTGGAGCTAATAAAGCTCAACCTCTCCTGTACAGCGTTTGAGCTGTCGCCATCAAAGTCTTTACTGAAGATATTACTAATAGTATTAATAATGAATGACCCTGGACAAGCTGTAAACTCAAAGTATTACCCTGGTCCACATTCTTTGTAACCGTCTTTGTAAACGAAAATACTTTAATTTTTCATTAACAAAATGTAACACCACAGCATTTCATTGATCCAATCATGCATTGGTTTCCAATCATTCAAAGTAATTCTTGAGAATCTCTGATTCACCATGCCTTTCACATGCTCATAAAAGATATTAATTTAGGAACATAAACATATTACTGTATGTAAACTGTACTGAATATGGCTGGTCTTGGTATTTTTAAGAAAAAGTAAACACCAGTATTCCATTTCTCCCTAAACATTTTAAGCATCAAAGTCTTACATGTGGTTATTTCGGAAACGTTTTTACGTGCTCCTTGCTCCTTCTGACCATGTCACTGTACGTTTAAAAGCATACTTTTAGAATTTGATTAATAGGTAATATAATATGGAATTGCATATCTAAAGAAATAACGGTATAACTATATTCATGTACTGTTGCACAAACAGTAGTACTGTGTAAGACTTTCCATTGAGATGTGCTTGTCACCTGACTGTCTTGGTAGCGTGATTGCTTAAGTAACTGACATGTAATCCTGCGGTTGAGTATTCAAACCCAGCTATTGCCATCAGTTTTCTTTTAACAAATAAAAATTTCTTTGAAAAACTAAAATAGCTAATATTATTGCCATTATATTGACATTTTTTATATTTCTAAATATCACATGTTCGTACTGTATGTACACAGTGGTAGGGCGCAAATTCACGTGACCCTATTAATAAAGGGTATTAAGGGTATTAAGATCCCTTTAGATCTCCCTTCAGATTTAAAAGGTTATTAATAATATCTTCGGTGTTGCATTTTCCCAGTTTAGCTGATCTTTTGCTGCCTACGCATGCTTACACAGCTCCCTGAGTAAACTATCATACTTGACTGAGAAAGCTTTAGAGAGCTTAACATTTTTATTATCAACAAATTGTAAATACAACGTTTACATTGGCGTTATTAATTTTTCACTTGAGTGTATGGAGGAGTGTCAGCTGTCAATGAGAGCAAACCCCCCCCTCTTAGGCTGGGCAAACGATTTTTTTAATTTTTAAAAAGAAATAAAAAACAGATATAATGATATAAACATTTACTGCAATACAATACTGCTACGTTTCGGCTGTGAATCCTTCTTCACGTGTGAGGGTGAAACGCTTGGAGTTTGTAATGTAGGGCGCTCTGGACGGATTAAACTTTAATGCAGGAAAAGTGTATTTCCCAGAAGCTACAGTAAACTGAATCCTGTTAAATGTGTTTTCTTTCTCCTTTTTTTCAGCATGGAATAAGCCTATTACTTGATTCTTATGGAAGCCCATTTCCTCCAGGGAGTAAAAAAACACACACAATTTTTAAATTGACAAAAAGAAATGCCACACTCTCTTGTTTAAAGCACCATGTCTCTTCCCGTTAAAAAGAGGAGACACTTTAACTCTTCAGTTCACAGAGAAATTTCACCAGAGCCTCTTACTAATAGTTTATGCTAACACTTTCTTAAAGCGAGAAGTACTACTGTAAGCAAAAAAAAAAGGGTTTTTGGAGGGGGGGCAGTATTTCTTGCGTTGTGAACACGTGTACACAGCGGTCCCCCCGGGTTCCAGTTAGTGCGTAATTACGCATCAATGAAAAAACGGAGGTTTAAAAAAAGAGAATTAGCTCACTGATTTTATGTGGAGGCTGTGTGTCACGCCCTCTGCAGCCAGAGGGCGCTCCTTCTCTGTCCTGTCCCTAGTTTCCGGTCTGCTGTCCTTCCTGTCCCTCTCTTTCCCTTGGGCTATATATTTCCGGGTCTTGCACTCTGTCCTGGCTCAGCATTGACGTTCGGATGTCCTGAGACCCGCCTAGCACCAGGGCGCCCCACGTCCGCTCCCTGAGGGCATAGGTTTCTATACGGCATTCCTGAACTCTTTGCACTATGAGCCCGGGCCTTTTTCCAGTCTCTCCGCTACGCATATGGGTCTTTTTTCGCTCTCCTGCTCCCCACGGTTAGTCCCTTTGGACGTCTGTGACACTGTGAACACTTTCACATGTCGTGGTCTTTAAAATGCATTTGATTTGAAGGCTTTCTGTGTTTCCCTTCCAAAGATATGGACAGAAGAATATTCGAGCGTGGTCAAAAAGCATGGTTTTTATGGTCTGTAGCTCAAATCCTGCTTAATTAAAAATTAGACACAAGAAGAGTATTATTGGACAATGGAACAAGTAATAGGTTTATTCCATGCTGAAAAAAAGAAGAAAGAGAACACAACGTTTCGGCCGTGGAGCCTTCTTCAGGTGCCACACCTGAAGAAGGCTCCACGGCCGAAACGTTGTGTTCTCTTTCTTCTTTTTTTCAGCATGGAATAAACCTATTACTTGTTCCTTTGCAGCCTACGCATACTGACGCAGCTACCCACCTGAACTATTATTGGACAATGTTGTGATGCTAAAGAAATCAATAACGATATTAATTCAAAGATCTAAATATATTTAACACTTACTCCTGACATTAGAGGTGCCCACCTGTGCGGTGACCAATTGACGGCCGGCAGGCTGTGCCGAAAAATAGATAAAAACCAGTTTAACAACTCTTAAGCATACTTAAGCATACTGTAGTTTTTGTTACCACATTTTTATCAGTGAAAAGACCACGGGCATTCTCAGAGTAGAATAGGCGTACCTTCCAATCAAAGACAGTCCCCCTTCCCCCCACGGAAAGACAGACAAATGTTTTCACTGCCTATTTAGTAGCTATTCAGAGGGAAAATCACCGCGCAGGCAAGCACCTCTAATGTCAGGCGTAAGCATTAAATATATTTACTGAAAAGCTGTACAACGCAAGAAATACTGCCCCCCCTCCAAAAACCCTTTTTTTTTGCTTACAGTAGTACTTCTCGCATTAAGAAAGTTAGGTGTTAGCATAAACTATTAGTAAGAGGCTCTGGTGAAAGCTGCAAGACATTGGGGGAGGGTCACCACTTTAAAAAAACAATACTTTTTATGTCAGCAGGCTCAGGTGTTATTTCCTGCCTAAAGATGAGTGCCCTGTTGGAAAGCAATGGAAATGAGGTTAGAAATGGCTGCCTTTTTAAATCATTGGGTGTTAAAAGTTCTGTCAAATCATATAATCTTCAGCTGGCATGCTGACACAAAGGGGAGTTGGCAGACTTTTTCCCGAGGGATGACACACTTGCATTTGAGATAATTGGGAGGTTTTCCAAAAGATGGCAATATGGAATTTCACAGTCTCCTGTTGCTATTTGCATGTCATGTGAATGGATGAAAGACATTCTGTCTTTCTCTGTGATGATGAAATATTACACATACAGTATATATATAGAATGAAAGGAAGAAAAGGAAAAAATGTGAAAAGGGATATAACTCATAAGACACATAACCACGCCTGATATCCATGTTATTGTAACCAAATGATTCATATGCATAAGCATAGACAAACCCCAAAAAAAGACTTATTACTGTATCAAGTAAAGAATTTTAAATATGAGGTATTGTGAATGGCTTGTATTTAAGGCAACAAGAATATGGTAATTTTGCATTTCTTTAGTCAGTGTCTATACAAAAGCTTCACAGTAAGGTTTGCTTTAAAAAATCATTGCTATTGTGCTTTATCCCACAGTTTTGTTGTACAGTCTATTTAATCAAAGAATACGTTTCATTTAGACCATATTAAGCCAATGTGAGTATTGGTATAACAAGCAAATTTGTCAAGAGTGAATTAAATCAGTGAGTCTAAAAATGTTTTTTTTTTTTTGGATATGGTATGTAGTATGTTAAGGGCACTAGAAATGTATGAGAATCTTGTATTTTAAGTAACTACTAACTACCAAGTGAGCCAAATAGCTGCCTCTTATTTACCACCTCTTATGTACATAAAAATTTAGAATAAAAGATACTGATGAGCCACTGCAACGTGAGAATACAGAACAGTGTTCACCTTTCATCTATTCCATTATTCATTTCACAAGACTGAAATTAATTTTGCCAAAGTTGATAACACTGACAAATCATCTAGTTTCTTACAAAATTATTCAGACCTTGTTTTCACATTATGGTACCTTAAAGCTTGCAATCATTGCTTTGAAGTAGCAATTAATATTTTTACATACACAACTCACTCCACACATACTCCACACAAGCAAATAAATAAAAAGATAGATGTAAACAGGTAATTAACAGAAAAGAAAAAATGGGAAAGTCAAGATTGCATAAGTATTCCAAGCCTTTTGCTTGTCAAAACTAATTTAATTCAGGTGCACAAAAATACCGATTAGTTTAGTGGCTTCTGTCTGTGTGTAACAATATTGGTTTACATGATTTCAGAATAAATGTACCCATCTCCGTAAGGTCCCTCAGTCAGGCAGTGAATTTCATTGAAAGTTGGAAACACAGCTTTTGTTTTTGTATTTCATCTGCTAATGAAGCTTGCTTTATGTTTAAAAGTATGGTAATTAAAAATCATTAATACTTTCGTTGAAGTTTGAATAAAGTTGATGTTTCGTCTTTTGGCTAGACTTGACTATTTAGCCATGAGATATACAATAGATTGTCATTATACAACTTTATGTTTATTAATCTTCCTTGTTATGCACAGTGAGAATGATAATGTAATGAGAATTAATTTAATCACAGAGTGCTCATAAATTGTGCTAGGAAGAAAACAGCCAAGTGTTCTGAGTGGTCACATAAACAGGTTTTCGATGGACAGAATGATAGATTAACATACAGTACTGTAGAGGAAAACAGTATAGGCATCGTTGATATGAGGACTTTTGAAACCAAATTTCCCAAATTTAATATGTGCTTTTCTATAATGGTACAGTAGGACTAATAGGTTCTAGTAAAAATTTACAGTATTCAAAATTGGTAATGGTTAGAAATCCCATTTTATGATAAGGGACTCTGGTCGTTATCCTAAACGGAAAGCAACTCAGTTTATACTACAGTATATTTCGCTTTGCTTGGTAAAATTTGCATGGTCACTTGTTCTCAATATTTATAGATATCCATCAATACCACATCAATCAACGCTATTATCAGTTCAGGGAAAGATATTCTGCTTGCAATATGCATGAAGGTGTGGCTTTTAACAGTAATTGTAACAGCTCTTATCTGTTACTAAAGGGTGGAAATATTCCATTGTAATAAGAAAAGGAAGTAGATAGATTACATAGGTTTTTATATAATACATGCACTTAATTTACTATCCTCAGGTGGCTGTTTATTCTGATTAAGAGAGCTTGCTTTGTTGGAATTAGCTTGCTAATTCCAACTGAATAAATTATTTTTTCCTCAAATATAACAAAGAGAATTCCATATAGTACAAATGCAAGCAGTTGTCATAGCCAGATTCAAATTTTTTATCTTAATTTTTATGGGTATGTGGACACCTTTTCAAGGGCATTTTGTGAAATAAAAAAATAAATTTGTAGTCAGTGTTCAATAAATGTAATGTTAAGATTGAGAGTTTTTGTGAAATCCCTCTGGGACAGGACAGTGTCTTTCTGGGATATTGATTAGGCAGAGCTGCAGCAGGAGATGTTTGTCAGCTCTCCTTAACTCAGTAACGCTGCACCTCCATCTGTATTATTCTTTATCTTTTTCTACCAACCTCTTCAAGAACACTCCATCATGTTAAGTGAAAAAAAAACAATAACAGAGAGAACCACACTGCCTTGAACATTCCCTAGAAAATGACAAGTTTTAATTCTAGTGTTTAGTTTATAAGCTTGTTATTTTAGTCGGTTTTGTTACATTATTAATTTGGGTGTCTCCTCTTGCCAGAAAGCGCTTAAGGCACTCTTGCATTCTGAGTGCAGTTTTGGACTTTTTTTAAATTGCAACCCATAAATAAAGCCATATGGATGTTTTTAGGTCACATATCCACAGCTGGCAACTTTTTCATGAATGTTCAAAAACATGATGACATGAGAAAGGGTTACCTGTAGGTTACCTGATAACTCTTGGGGTGCGACACTGGAAGTGAATTGCAGAATGCTGGAAATACACAACTCAGTAGAAATGGCAAGCAGCTTGAGTGTGGGAGCAGGGCATAAGCAGGATTGATCATCTCCCATCTCCTAGTGGATCTGGAAGACTTCCCTGAAGCATTTCTCTTGATCTGTGAATCTCTTTGGGCAAGACCCCACCTCACAGGGGAATCTCAGGTGGTTGTCTCTACCTTAAGTCCTGACGATGTTTAACATTTCAAGAAGCCACTGTCTTCCAAAGTTCAAAAAGGACATTGAGGGTTTCCTGGAGTTCACTGGTGTTGTAACAGAAAGAATAAGTTCTGAATCCCGAGATGAAGTTAAACAGATGAGTTTATTGCATGCAAGGAACAATAAAGCCGAAGTCTTGTTTCCCGCAAGAGACAACAAAACCGAAGTATTGTTCAAACTTTCAGTTTATATAGGGTTTTCCTGCCGCGTCTGACATCGCTCCTTATTATGGTAAAGGGCGGGGGGGGGTCATGGTGTTTGGACAGTTTACGGATTCTGGCCAAATGGTGAGTTAGATTACCTTCCCTGGGGGTTCCCTAGCTGCATCTGGAATCTTTATCAGTTATCCCTTTCTTGCCATAAACTCCAGCCTTAGAAGTCTAATCTTCATGCAGAAAGGACTTAATTAACCCCTTCTTCATATCTTGTATCTTTCTTCACTGGTTATTAAAGATTTATTAATTACATCACCACCACTGGGCCACTGTCATTGAACTCGCTACAAAAGGTAACCCAGACACAGATTAGAAGATGGATCAGTACCCTCCTGCTTTCCAGACTATTACAGATCAATTCTGCCAAGTCCCAGTGTTGCACTGCCCTGACCTTTCTCACCTCTTGAAGATGATGTATAGCTATAATGGTTATAGGCATAGAGTAATATCTGTATATATAGTACTGTAGCTGGCAAGCATTGTGGTGCAGTGCCTTTTTTCATTTCCTTTTTTTCCTTCAGTTGATTTAATTCAGGTTCAGTATATACAGTATACTGCACCACACCTTTAAAGACCTTACACTCCATACCTATTGCTACAATTAACATCTTAGGAACAGCAACAGCATGTTGTTGATTCCATGTGAATATCGTTATCAGATGTAATAGCAGTTAGTGTGGCCCAAACTTAAAAAGGAGGTAGATTTTCTTTGTTCAAGCCTAAGGAGTCTTGAGAGAGAGCACATTTTGTGTCATTGGTTTTCACCTGTGAAAATAATTGCCAGCTGAGTAGCATTTGGAAAACCAAGAACATGTTTATCTTTTTAGTGACTGCTTTGGGTTGTGTGGGTAAACCTGGTTGTTGTTTACTTCTAGAATGATCTGCAAAGCACTTTTATGTGAGCAATCCTGCTAACAAGACCTTTAGTTTTTACACGTACAGTATTTAGATCTCAAACAGTTTTCTGTTGGAATTAATTCTATTTAAATATAGTGAACACCTTCTTAGAAGCTTGCATTTTTCATTGGGCTGTTCTGAAACAGAAGTAATTTAAAAAATACTTAGTGTTATTTATCTCTGTGAAAACTGCTATGAATCACATGCAGGAAAAGGTTGGATAATTAGACAGTAATAGATTAGGGGTAACATGGTGGTGCAGTGGTTAGTATTGCTGCCTTGTTGCAATAGGGCCCTGTGTTCAATTCTGCACCTGGGGGTCTCTCTGCATACAGTTTGGATGTTCTCCCCATGTTTGTGTAAGTTTCCTCCCACACTCTAAATACATACTGGTATTGCCAAAAACACACTGGAATGTTGTCCAATATGAGAATGTGTATGTCTATGAGTGCCCTTGGATGGACTGGTATACTCTCCAGGTTAAACCCTGCCTTGTGTCTGTTGAATTGGGTTGATGGAGGGATACTATTGGATTATGTAGTCTTTACTTTAGTAGAGTGCAGAGATATGTACAGATGCAGCCATTCAAAATGCGCGGGTGATACCGCATTATTTTGCGGTACGCTGTACGCAGTCTACCGCAAGCTACCGGTAAATACCACGAGTTACCGTAAATTCTCCTATAATACGACAAGCAAAATAATAGTATCCAGAATTTCCGCAAGGTGGAGCTAATAAAGCTCAACCTCTCATGTTTGAGCTGTGGCCATCAAAGTCTTTAACGAAGATATTACAAGTAGTATTAATAATGAATGACCTTGGACAAGCTGTAAGTGTAAACTCAAAGTATTGCCCTGGTCAACATTCTTTTTTTCATTGACCGTCTTTGTAAAAGTAACACCACAGCATTTCGCAATCACGCATTTGTTTCCAATCATGCAAAGTACAGTAATTTTTGAGAATCGATTCACCATGCCTTTCACATGCTCATAAAAGAGATTGATTTAGGAACATAAACATATTACCGTATGAAAACTGTACTGTATACAGTATGTATATGTATATTTAATGTCTTAACTGTGCCCGTTTAAGTATTGAATATTCATATCTAATTTTACCACTGAAGGGAAATCTTAGTGCCTGAGCATGAAAAGAATAGGAGCATACTGCAACGCGTGTGAAGGCCATAAACGATATTAATTTTGGAACATAAACATACAGTATATGGCTGGTCTCGGTACTTTAAAGAAAACATACACGAAACATGGTTTCATTATGACCAGAATCGGTCTTGAGATATTTTTAACTTGATTTACAGTATTTGAGAGGTATGTCTTAACACCGATACTACAGTGCTTAAGTACTGCTCACGTATATGTTTCTAGGTTTATATTATGCATTTCATACGGTCAAATTACTTTTGAGCAACTAATAAGAAGCGCGAAACGGTATGCGTTTTAGTTTCGTTTTGTGCTGGGACCCGTGGATTGATTAGAGATATCAAGAACATACAAGTCATTTTTTAAATGTTGTAGTTCGTCTTGAAAAAATGTTACGAGTACATCATCTATCAACAATTACACAGGTTCTGTTTCCATATTGCGGATTTTGGTTACGTAATATTATTTTCTAGATTTCACGTTGTGAATATATGATTTGGGCAAACAGAGCCGCAAAGAAGTACATTATGGGTTGTTGTTGTTTTTTTTGCAGTTTTATCTAGAACAAGCGATGCTGAAACCTTTGTCTGATTCTTGTGAAACTATCCACACGACAGTGTAAGGCAATTTATGCTTCTAAAGTCATGGTCAGCATTTATTATTGTACTGTGCTGTAAACTTGTTCTGTGCCTAGTCACATTATTTTATAGCGTTTTTATAGTGTTATCAAATCCGGTGGCGCTGCGTGTTAGTTTCCTGACTCCCATGTCACATGGTCTGTGATTGAAACCTGTGAAACCGGTTTAATTCGTCACAGCCAGCACTCCGGCAGAGAGGGGGTTGTACTCGTAAAGTAGAAGCAGGCGAGATTTCCAGCGAAAGACACCTCCCCCCCACCCTCATACGATTCAAATTGTATTACAGCATTGTAATTACACATTGTAATTGTATTACACATTGTACACATGCTTAAAAGAGAAGAGAGAAAACGCAAGCCTTCTTCAGGTGTGAGGGTCTTCTGCTCAGAATGAAACGCTAAAATGTAATGTAGGCTCTGAATGGGTTCAATTATGATTTGGGCTTGATTAAGGTCGCTGCCTTTCATCTAAAACCCTACTTGAATCCTTCTAAACTAAAAATCAGTGTTAGTGAGTTCTAAATAAAGAGGTATCCAGGTAACAGTGAAACGGGCGGACAGTCTGGGGAGATCGCCCGTTTTCCATGTAAATAGTTCCCTGGTTCCGCACCACTTGGTGTTTCTCTCGCTCTCTCTCGGGTCACCTGATCATTAGCTCGAAAGATTTCAGTGCTTTGTGTATATTCTAATGGTAGTGGGGGCAGGGTGTGTGGGAACAGGTTTGGTTGAAATTGCATTGGAGATCTATGTTCTTCACACCTGAAACATTTTCTCTGAAAGCATTTTCTTCGCAGTTTAACCGATCTTGTTACAGCATGTTACAGTTTACTATTATTAACCATATTAATTTTAAGTGCTTAATGCCATTTTTTGACCAGGCACGAATATTCTTAAGTCCATATCTTCGCAAGGGAATCAGTGCGAATTGCAATACTAATTAAATTAAAACTACTAACTACTAACTAATACTAATTAAAACAAACCAGAAACGTGTTGTTCTGTCTAATGACATTACAAGTGGAAAGATTACAGATTTTAATCGTCTTTAATTTTGTTACGTTATACATTTTAGAAACGTTTCATCCATACAAACACCACAAAACTATTTTCGATTGTATTTCTGAATAGTATGTTACACTTAGTTCACTGTTTTAAATACATCTAATTAAGAAAGTTAGGTGTTAGCATAAACTATTAGCAATCAATAATATTAAATTTAGCACTGTAATAAGCTGTTGCACTTTCCCCCGCATCTTGTAAAAATATATTTTCATTGTTCAAATATACATTAAGTCTGACTATCATATAATAAGTTAAATACAAAACTAAAGAAAAAATGGGGTTAAATATAATTCAAAGTATTTTGCTAACAACGTTAACTGTTTATGAATAATAAAATGTATTAACTAAGGAGTAGGATGGCACAGTTGTTAGTATGTTTTTTGTTTTGTTTCTTTTTCATAAATACAACAGTAGTACCTGATGTCTCAGTGGCTTTCAAAATTAAATTATGCATGCAAACCTGTGAACTAGAAAGATAACTAAGATATCCATCCATTTATAATGGTGGCGAAGTGGTTAGCATTGCTATCTTGCAGCACTGGGGTCCTAGGTTCAATTCCTGCCATCCTGTGTGTGTGGGGTTTACATGTTCTCTCTGGGTTACATGGTTTTTCTCCATATGTGTGATATGACTCCCTCTCGCACTCCAAAACATACTGGTAAGTTAATTGGTTTATGGGAAAACTGGCCCTGGTGTGTGTGTGTTTGTGTCTGTCTGTCCTGTGATGGACTGGCGCTATGTCCAGGGTGTATTCTGCCTTGTGTCCGTTGCTTACTGGGATAGGCTCCAAATCCTCTGTACTGGATAAAGAGATTAGAAATGGATGGAAGTAAAGGCACTGTGTGGATGGAACTATACACAGTGTTAGATACCCACGATGAAATGGCAGCATCTCACTGAGAATAAAATATTTTATAGTGCTGGCTTAAGGAAACAGCCTTTCCACCTCTCTTGCACATCAGTATCCATACCTAGTTATTTAAACAAATTGCCTCTAATTATAAACATCTTAATATGCTGGCTCTGTGGATCCGCATCAGCTATGTTTGCCCATTCCTTCAATTCATGTGCATCCAACACACAGTTCAATGCCAGCAACTACACATAATCTAAAATACAATCCTTATTTCAGTATCTATGTAAACATATAGTCTGTTAACTTCATCATCTTCATCAAAAGTATGCCTAACCCCATTAGGAAGTGTTCTTGTTATAAGTGTATTCCTCAGCTTTCCCCAAATTATCTTCTTCTTGCCAACATCTCTAGTCTTTTATCCTGCAATAACTCAGCCAACACTTAAATCTCCAAAAGCTGCTTGTGTTAATTTCTTTAAATCACAAATATCATGTGTAAATACTGTCCATGTAATACTCTGCATTGTGGAATAATAGTTTATTTTAAAGGGAACTAGAGAAATCAAGAAAGGCTTTTTTTTAGAATTAATAAATGCACATCCTGTTCACTGGGGAAATTAAATCCACACTGAGCAATCTTCAATATGTTCAGAATATGACAGCAAGAATCCTATCAGGGATGCATTACACCTGTTTTCAAGTCCTTGCACTGGTTACCTATCAGATTTCGAGTCAGCTTCAAAATCCTTATCCTCCTTATATACTGTCCTACAACTGTTATTATTGATCACCGAATTATTGTACTTGACATGACTTCATTCAGCCTTTCCTGAACGTCTATGACAGGCAGAGAGAGTGCTGTTTCTGGTGCGATTTTTTGCAGCTGACATTTCACTGTTTTAAATGAACAAGAAATTAGATTGCTCATAAATCAGTTATTCTATATAAACACAGCGTAATTGCCCTCCGAAAATCCTCTTTTTCTTGTTCGTTTTAGAGACCTTGATCGAAACTGATTTTAGATGTCAGAAAGGATTATTTTCTCTGTATTTCCTACATTGCTTTGTCGAGATTTTAACTTTATATCTAACTTTATATCTAGGCTCAGATTTTAACTATAAATCGTACAGTAATTAATAGCAGTAAATACTGATGTTTTGCGCCCTCTTACCACAAAAATATTTTGTAGTTGGGATTAACTTTATTTCGTACACGTAGCTACTCCGATTCGGACACCGAACAGTTAAAGATGGCGGCAAATCAGACACCCAGAGGTGGGGGGGGGGGGGCGTCTTCTCGCCTCCATAACTAAAATGCCAAATAGGAGTGGCTTAAGCGACATACACAGTCGTGTAACTGACAGTTTGAGGTAGCCTATCGTGTAAATTTCGCTTTGTTGCTGATAGGTTAAGCTTTTGAAACTCTGCCCCAAAGTCATGTGACTGATTTTTCGCCCTGTTTCGTTGGTTAAACGCAATGATCACAAGCACCACCATGGTAACTGGGATGTGTAGTTTTTAATTCCATTTGAATTATAACTGTACGTACTGTCTTCATATTTGGCCAGGGCTTTAAAGAGAAGGCGCGCCAAAAAATTTCGGTGCCGTCGTCTCCGCTTTAAAGGTACCCCCGTGCTGGAAGAATTTGACCACGGAACGTTTGCCCAGCGTAGTTATAGTGGACATAAAAACAAGAGTTCGCTGGCATTATATCCTAGAAGACACAGACCGGCACCAGACCGGTAAATGCTTGATGAACTAGGGATTGGACAGTTTCCAAGTGCTTGTACAATCGATGGAAATGTTCAAATAAATGTGCAAAAGAAATAAACAAAATAATCATTTATTTCTTTATCATATTGGCTAGCTAATGTCCTCTCTTTGCTAGTTAGTGGCTGTGTTTCTGCGTTGGGTAGCAACGGGTGACTGTTCTCAGGCGGAAGATGTAAACAGCTTAATTTTCGTGTTAAATAATTTTTAAAAATTAAAATTCATTCTATACAGCAATCACATATTTGGGTACCGTTTCATAAAACTTTCATGCTTAAAATGTTTAGGGAGAAATGGAAGACTGGTGTGTATTTTTTCTTTAAACTATCAAGACCAGCCATACACAGTACAGTTTATGTACATACAGTAATGTTTATGTTCCTAAATTAATATCGTTTATGACCTTCAGATGCGTTATGCTCCTCTTCTTTTTATGCTCAGCTACTAAAATTTCCCTTTAGTGGTAAAATTCCATATAAATATTCAAAACTAAGCGGATTGAAATGTGCACAGTAAAGACATTAAATGATTAAATCTTTTCACTACCAACCAATACACCACAAGTGCCCTTTTCGGTCATTTTGGCCAGCCAATCACTTACCGCGGTGCCCTACGGTGCCCTGCGGGTTGGTTACTGTACCGCGGGTTTTTACCGCTCATTTTGAATGGCTGCATCTGTACTTGCTCTTATTATGTAAATTTCTCATTTTCTTGTTGTGAAGTCTTTAACCTACAGTCTTTTCATTCACAAAAGGAAATGTATGTTATCCCTTTTGTAGTGAATGCATTTTATTTTAGTTGAAATGCCAAGTGAAAGAGAAGACTACTGCATAATATATCCAAAATTTTCTCTGTATGTATATATTTGCTGTAGAAAACAAACACGGTAGGTTTGAATACTCTGTCCTTTCATTGTCATTGATACTATTGTTGTTCACCCAATTGAAGGGTCCTGTGTTTTGGAGAACCATTCTAATAAAAAGTAAGGCTCTAGTCCTCTATAACATTAGGTGTCATAGAATAGTTAATTTTTGCCTTATTAAAAGCTATTGCATGTCTGTTATAGCAGCACCTGGTGGCTTTTCTCTGTCAAAAAGTGTTGCACTTGGTACAGAACTGAAGCATAATTGCAAAGGAGTACCCCGACATTTAAGTGTATATGGGAGCACTCCACAATTACCTTGAGCTGATACTGGTGTTGGACCATTTTTCAGTGGGAGGGATTCATCAAGACTCCAACACCTTTAATGCTACATGCTGTTCTGAATTTTAGTGCTAGGTGGACCTATTCTAAAAGGATAGGTTTGTGACAGGATGGCATCTTTGCAGGGTGTTTAGTAGGCATAGCTGCAGTAGGAGATACTTATCAGCTGCACTTGTTGTGCCTATGCAATCACCTACACTATGTAACTCTCTCCCTCTCTTCCCAGCAATAACCTACATGAGGCCACACTCTCTTGTTTAAAGCATCACCTTTCTTCCCGTTAAAAGGAGGAGACAATTTACACTTTAACTCCTCAGTTCACAGAGAAATTTCACCAGAGCCTCTTACTAATAGTTTATGCTAACACCTAACTTTCTTAACGTGAGAAGTACTACTGTAAGCAAAAAAAAAAAAAGGGTTTTTGGCGGGGGGGCTCTGGTGACATTTCTCTGTGAACTGAAGAGTGAAAGTGTAAAGTGTCCCCTCTTTTTAACGGGAAGAGACGTGGTGCTTTAAACAAGAGAGTGTGGCGTTACTTTTTGTCAATGAAAGTGTGTGTGTTTTTTTTTACTCCCTGGCAGAAACAGGCTTCCATAAAAATAATAGGTAATACAGATGCAGCCATTCAAAGTGCGCGTTACAGACACGTACTGCAGGTGGTGTCGCGCATTGTGACGCAAGATGACGCGAGGCACCGCAGTACGTGATTGGTTGACCGACAGGGGCACTCGTGGTCCGTTGGTCTGTCGTAGAAAGACTTACAGTAAACGTCTTTGCTGTGCCCATTGTAGATATTGAATTTTACCACTGAAAGGAAATCTTAGTAGCTGAGCATAAAAAAAATAGGAGCGTACTGTAACGCGTGTGAAGGCCATAAACATATTAATTTTGGAACATAAACATACAGTATTTGGCTGGTCTTGGTACTTTAAAGAAAAAATACACACCAGTATTCCATTTCTCCCTAAACATTTTAAGCATCGAAGTCTTTAACTAAAGAGATACCGGAGTCAACAGGCATACTTTTAGAATTTGATTAAAAGGGAATATAATATTGAATCGCGTATATATTTTATGAAAGCAAGATTGCTCAGCTGGACAAAAGTACACAACCTACCTTTATCAGAAATATTTATGCATCAAAGCCTTTACCGAAGATATTACTAATAGTATTAATAATGAATGACTTTGGACAAGCTGTATACTCAAAGTATAATTTCTTTAGCACATTTGTACAAGCACTTGGAATCTGTCCAAGCCATACTTTGTCAGGCATTTTGTTTTACTTCAACGGGCATAAAAACTCCCTTGCTTTTAACAGGGCGTTTCATAATTTCTAACTACGAAAATGATTTAAAATGCGACACTTATCATTCAACTAGAGCTCAAAACATCACAAGGATCCTCAAGAGCACAGCAAAGACTGTATTAAAAGATACTTGTATGAGATACATGAGAATCCAGGCTTTTTTTATCAATGCTTTCTTTTCCTTATACCAGATTTTATGGAACCACTTCAGAAGGGTGTCAGCCAGTCAGATTCCAGGAATCGGTACTTTAAAGGAAAAATACACACCGGTATTCAATTTCTCCCTAAACATTTCAAGCATCGAAGTATTTAACTAGCATGTGAAATAGCGTGTGAAAAAGTGGTAGTTTTAAGCTTTTCCGCTAATATAATATGGAATCGCGTATCTAAAGAATTTAATAACGATATGATTATATTCGTGTACTGCGACAGGGCTTTGTAGGGCTATTTCACCTCCCTGTTCATGTGGGTTGTCTTGTAGCCTACTGGTCTACGTGCCTGATTAACAACTTGCAGGTTGTGTGTTCAAATCCAGCTGGTGCTGGACTTTTCTTTTAACAAACATTTCTTCGAAAAAATAGAATAGCGATATTATGGACAATCAATTGACTTTTATATTTCAAAATATCACAACATGATCGATTCTAAGTCATTTTTGATAACAATGAATAGTCACCTTCTTCCCTTCTGACAACGGTCCATGCTTCTGCTTCCTGCTTCTATTGTGTGTGTGTGTAATAGAGTAAATTTTTATAGAGAAATGGAGGCTGGACAGTATGCGATACAATATAAACATTTATATTGATTTAAATCGTGTTTTGATTTAAATCGCAAACGCGTGTTTAATTATATGTGTTTTTTTAATCATAATCAGGCTAATGCAACATAAATTGATACAGTATCTCTGTCTTATTTTAAGTAAATAAAGTGCATTTTTGCACACTATATGTGCAAACGTTTTATGATATGTCGCTGTTGTGAATGTCTGTGGACATGTGCTGGCTGGACAGGAGGCTCCACTGTACACAGAGAGCTTAGAAGACAAATATATCAATTTATTTTAGTCAAAAATTTATATATCAACTTTAAAAGTGGAATCTCAAAGCAAAGTAAATACCCAACACTGATTGAACCCATCTGCCATGCTAATAAAACACCTTGAATTGAATTGAATTGAGGGAAAGAGGGGGGGAGGGCGCGCGGCAAATAAGATACACTCCACAGGCATCCACAACAGCAACATATGAAATGTTTGCACATATAGTTAAGCTATTACTTGGTTTTCAAAGTCGGGAGACATTAGAGGCTTGCCACACCCGGACTGTTAAACCAACGCATTAGCACGTCAAAGCCCATTGAGGACCCGGGCGCAATAATTGTTTTGTCCCTTGATTTACTGATCTGCATTAATTATGGAAATCGAGTTCCTGCTCTGTGCAGACGACCTGGTCCCGCTGTCGCCCACAGAACAGAGGCTGCACCAGAACCTGGCACTGCTGGAGCAGCACTGTCAGACCTGGGCGCCGACAGTCAATCTGGATAAGACCAGTTATGATTTTCCAGAAAAAAAGCCAGACCCCAGGGAAACAGCTACAAATTCACACTTAACAACACATTAACACCTAACAACGGGAGCAGGGACGAATTAGGCCAGTACCCACTATTGTTAAACATACAGAAAAGGATATTAAAGTATTGAATATTAGTATTGGCTTTAGTATTAGCCATACAGAACATTAAAGTGCCCCTTTTCCATTCAGCGGGTGCCTGAGCCGCTGTGTCCTATCTTCTGACAGTCGCTGTTGTGAATGTCTGTAGAGTGTATCTTATTTTTAGTACTATATTTTTGTATTATATTCCCTATTAATCAAACTCTAAGAGTATGTATCGGCTTGTCCCCTCCTCCCGCCCCTCTCTGTGTACAGTAGAACCTCCTGTCCAGCCAGCACATGTCCCCAGACATTCACAACAGCGACATATCATAAAACGTTTGCACATATAGTTAAAATATTAGTTGTTTTTCAGGAAGTTAAAAAAAACACTTGAACTACTTATCCAGTCTCTCGAAATAAAAAAAAACTAATAATAATGTAACATGCCACTGTTTGTTCATGAACAAAGTTATACTGAGACTTCCTTAGATACGCGATTAAAAAAAAATAAAAAAAAATTTGAATCCCCGGCGGAACACATTCCATAAGAATCAGTGCTTTTACAGTATATATCGCCTTTAAAGGTGGCTTCTCAAAACGCTTTACGGGATGAAAACAACAAGAACAGCAACAACAACAATATTGTATTTCATTGCACTTTGAAAACCAAGTAATAACTTAACTATATGTGCAAACGTTTCATATGTTGCTGTTGTGAATGCCTGTGGAGTGCATCTTATTTGCCTTGCGTCCTGGTTATCTCGCGCGCCCTCCCTCCCTCTTTCCCTCAATTCAATTCAATTCAAGGTGTTTTATTAGCATGACAGATGGGTTCAATCAGTGTTGGGTATTTACTTTGCTTTGAGATTCCACTTTTAAAGGTGATATATAAATTTTTGACTAAAATAAATTGATATCTTTGTCTTCTAAGCTCTCTGTGTACAGTAGAGCCTCCTGTCCAGCCAGTACATGTCCACAGACATTCACAACAGCGACATATCATAAAACGTTTGCACATATAGTTAAATTATTAGTTGTTTTTCAGGAAGTTAAAAAAAAACACTTGAACTACTTATCCAGTCTCTCGAAATAAAGTTATTTTTCAAGCAATGCAACAAACGTCGGGCAATGTGTTTTTTTTAATCCAACATTGACAGCCACATCTTAAATCTTGTCAGTCAGCTCTTTTTTCTCTATTTGAATTGTGGCTTACACATCGCACGACTTTAAAAGCTAGAAAGACAGGTTTCGATTCACATTACCTGGCGAGCCTTGTTAACAAAAAAACAGACAATACCCAGGGGGGGGAGAGGTCAATCCAGAGAGTTTTTTACCCTCTGTCTAAAAACCCAAATAACCCGGGGCTGAGACTCCGGGGGGATCATTGCGTGGTACAGAGCAGAGCTCAGTCAATTCTTATGGAATGTGTTTTCTTTCTTCTTTTTTTCAGCATGGAATAAACCTGTTACTTGATTCATATGGATGCCCGGTTCCGCCGGGGATTCAAAACATTTTTTTTTTAAATCGGGTATCAAAGGGAATAGGCAGTATAACCCTGTTCATGCACAAACTGTTGGATGTTACATTGATTTGGGTGTCTCCTCTTGCCAGAAAGCTCTAAATTGCATTTTGAGCGTGGTTTTTGACTTTTTTTAAATTGCATTTTGAGTGCGGACAGCACATACAAGGGTTAATTGCACAATGAACTGCGCCAAGAAATTTAAAATAGTCTTCTTTAGGTGTGAGGGTAGGAGTGGACCGCAGCAGGCATAATCAGCAAACCAGGAAAACAAAGAACGGGACAGGTGAGACGTGTATCCAGAAAGCGAGTGATCAGAAAAAGGAAATGGTGTTACACCCAGGTTTTTGACCCAATTGTTTTAACTTGCTAATACATCAGACACATTTCCTGGCGTATTGTGTTTTAAATAAAATAGGAGTGTCTTTCCCTGGTATTAGCTCATCGGTATCTATCTCTGCTGGATGTCCCTCTCACTCTCTGCTGGATGAATAAAAGGATTTTGTTAAAAACGCGTTTGCGTTTGTCTGGTATTTACTTTGGTCCCTTTTAACTGTTTTTCGATCTACTGTATTGCTTTGAGATGCCACTTTTAAAGGTGATATGTAAAATAAAGTTTTTTATTATTGTTATAGAGAAACATGATCAGATTTTCCCTGGTTCAGAAAAAAAGATCTAAAGTGCTACACCTAACATTCTTAATTCGATGTATTTAAAGCAGTGAACTACTGTAGGTGTAACATAACATTCAGAAATACAATCGAGAATAGTTTTGTGGTGTTTGTTTAGATGAAACGTTCCTAAAACGTATAACGTAACAAAATTAAAGACGATTAAAATCTGTAATCTTTCCACTTGTACTGTATGTCATCGGAAAGTTTCTGCTTTGTGTAAGGATGGTATCAAAAAGTAATCTTAAGTGGTGAGAAAGCTGTGCTCAATGTATTTAAGGGACTTAAAAGTAAAAGGAGATGCTTCATATTGCTTGACTAATTTTAAAAACTAAGTTATAAATGCAGACTCTCCCTCGGTGCCGCGCCGGGTGTAAATATCAAAATATACATTCGTCCCGGGCACTGGCCGAAGAGCGCCCGGCTGGGGTGCGCAGGGAAGAGCAAGACACTAGTGAAAGGCGGGGTTTAGGAAGGCGTACAGTCTGGGCAGGTATAGCTTACTCTTTTCTAAAACGTATTTGAAAAATAAAAACGATTACAATCTAATCCTTCCACGTTTGATCCCAAAATCCCAAGAAATATAAATCTAAATGGGTAGAAAGCTATGCTGAAAGTTTATTAAGATACCTAGAAGACAGAGATACTGTATCAATTTATGTTGCATTAGCCTGATTATGATTAAAAAAACACATATAATTAAACACGCGTTTGCGATTTAAATCAAAACACGATTTAAATCAATATAAATGTTTATATTGTATCGCATACTGTCCAGCCTCCATTTCTCTATAAAAATTTACTCTATTACACACACACACACAATAGAAGCAGGAAGCAGAAGCAGGTACCTTTGTCAGAAGGGAAGAAGGTGACTATTCATTGTTATCAAAAATGACTTAGAATCGATCATGTTGTGATATTTTGAAATATAAAAGTCAATTGATTGTCCATAATATCGCTATTCTATTTTTTCGAAGAAATGTTTGTTAAAAGAAAAGTCTAGCACCAGCTGGATTTGAACACACAACCCGTGAGTTGGTAATCGGGCACGTAGACCAGTAGGCTACAAGGGAACTCACATGAAGAGAGAGGCGAAACAGCCCTACACAGCCCTGTCGCAGTACACGAATATAATCATATCGTTATGAAATTCTTTAGATACGCGATTCCATATTATATTAGCAGAAAAGCTTAAAACTACCACTTTTTCACACGCTATTTCACATGTTAGTTAAATACTTCGATGCTTGAAATGTTTAGGGAGAAATGGAATACCGGTGTGTATTTTTCCTTTAAAGTACCGATTCCTGGAATCTGACTGGCTGACACCCTTCTGAAGTGGTTCCATAAGATCTGGTATATGGAAAAGAAAGCGTTGATAAAAAAGCCTGGATTCCCATGTATCTCAGAGAGTGATCAGAAAAAGGAACAGCTGTTACACCCCGGTTTTACGGTCTCTCTCTGTTGAATGAATGAAAGCATTTTATTAAAAACGCGTTTGCGTTTGTCTGGGTATTTACATCTACTGTATTGTTTTGAGATGCCACTTTTAAAGGTGATAAGTAAAATAAAGTTTTTTATTATTGTTATAGAGAAACATGATCAGATTTTCCCTGGTTCAGAAAAAAGACGATTAAAATCTGAAATCTTTGCACTTGTACAGTATGTCATCAGAAAATACAATCAGTTTCTGCTTTGTGTAAGGATGGTGTCAAAAAGTAATCTAAGTGGTGAGAAAGCTGTGCTCCTCAAAGCGCTTTACAGGATAAAAACAATAACAACAATAGTGGCTGGGCAAACGATTTTTTTATAGAAATACAAAATGAGATACTGTATAATGATGTGCATGAACAAAGTTATACTGCTATTTTCCTTAGATACGCGATTAAAAAAAATAAATTTTTTGAATCCCCAGCGGAACACATTCCATAAGAATCAGCGCTTTTATATATCGCCTTTAAACACATATACAGTATTTAAACACGCGTTTACGATTTAAATCAAAACGCGATTCAAATCAATATAAATGTTTATTTTGTAACGCATAGGTGACTATTCATTGTTATTAAAAAGACTTAAATCCGATCAAGTTGCGATATTTAGAAATATAAATTTGTTTGGTGAGAGTGAGGTTTTATTTAATCTCTGACCAAGGGAAACGTTTCATTTTTTCAAAGAAATGTTTGTTAAAAAAAACCTCATAGTTCCAGTGGGATTCGATCACAGACCGTGTGACATGGGAGTGAGGAACCTAACCCACAGCGCCACTGGCGCAGTCACATGCAGAGTGCTGAAAAAGCACTACAGAAACATTATCGACAGACAATGTACAGCGTGTACTATTCTTGTGTTGCGGTACATGAATATAATTACTGTATATCGTTATTAATTTCGTTAGATACGCGATTCCATATTATATTCCCTTTTAATCAAATTCTAAAAGTATGCTTGTTGACTCCGGTATCTCTTTACTTAAAGACTTCGATGCTTAAAATGTTTAGGGAGAAATGGAATACTGGTGTGTATTTTTTCTAAGTACCAAGACCAGCCATATACTGTATGTTTATGTTCCAAAATTAATATCGTTTATGGCCTTCACACGCGTTACAGTATGCTCCTATTCTTTTTATGCTCAGCTACTAAGATTTCCCTGCAGTGGTAAAATTCAATATCTACAACAGGCACAGCAAAGACGTTTACTGTAAGTCTTTCTACGACAGACCAATAGACCACGAGTGCCCCTGTCGGTCAACCAATCACGTACCGCGGTGCCACGCGTCATCTTGCGTCACGCTGCGCGACGCCACCTGCGGTACGTGTCTGTAACACGCACTTTGAATGGCTGCATCTGTATGTCCATTACCCATATATTACTTTCCAAAATTGTGTTAATTTCACACCTGAAGTCAGGATAGCTATCATAATGAATAGACACTCTCAAATAACAGCCACATGTATGTGCCATAGGTCTTCTCTCAAGTCCTTGCAAATCCGTGAAGTCAACAGTTACTGTACAGTCTTGCCAAGAAAGAGATCTGAGTCTGTGCAGAACCTCAGGAACAGAGACTGTTTCCTTCCATCACACCCTCGCAGGTATGTTGTAATATGCTTTGATATTTCCTTTTCCTGTGCATTCATTGTGCAGGGAAACTTCAGTGACTGTGTGCTTTTCCTTGCTGTTGGCTGCAGGTTTTTATACACAGTTTCAATTTCCTCAAAGGCTTTGCTGAGGGGAGCGAGTACACTTTCCCACCGTTCGATAACATAAGCAGGCTCATGGATAAGGGGTTTGTGAGGCAGTTCTTGCATAATTTGTTCAATGTTGTGTGCATTTAGCATTCTTCGGCAGCTGAAGTTGTCCAAGATTTCCAGTAATTAATCTTAGTCAGAACTTTTAAAGTCTCCGCGACAACATTACAAGGTATAACAGTCAGATTCTGAGACATAATTTAGAAAATTGTCAACAAGATCACTCTTCCCATATCCAAGAGCTGCCTGTTCCAAGATTACAGGAGCAAGCTTCATGGGCAAGTACTTCTCTTTCTGCCAACCAAAAGAAATAATTCTACCTATACTCTGCCACTTGTTCTTGCCATAGTCATGTCAGAGAATTGGTATCTTGAAAGTGCTGCCTGTTGTACATTGTTCATTGTTTCCACCCCAAGTGTCTAGGGGTAAAGGGGTGTAACATTTAGGATAGTTTTAGGATGCAGATGGGTTCTGGTGAGGGACTTAGGAAGCATGACAACAAGGGTTGGTGCAAAAGTGATTATTTTAAGGTGAATAAGTGACTGGTACGTAATAGGACACAATAACACACAGGGTAAGGAACTAGAGTGGTGCAAAAGAAAAGAAAACAACAAAATGGAAGTGGCTAAGAAAGTGAGGGAAGCTAACCTAACTACAAAAGAAAACCTGAAACAGTCTTTGGTGTCTTCAAACACCCTAGCTAACCTTCACTGACTACCCAAAACCATACAAGACAAAAGGCACTCACCTGTACTAAACTAGTGTGACTAATACAAAAATCAACTACGTGTGGAGAATGTACCCGACACCCTAAACTAACCCTATAAACTAAAGTTCACACAAATACACAAGGGAACTACGAATACAAACGAGAGTAGACACAAGTAACAAGGTACAAAAGAACACAGAGGTTGATACGATACGTCTGGGCAAGGTAATGGCTTAACAAGTATAAACAAACAAACAAAAGTACAAAGAGACGAACACAAACCAACAAAACTGAAGCCACACACACACACACACACACACACACACACACACACACACACACACACACACACACACACACACACACACACACACACACACACACACACACACACACACACAAAGCTGAAGCAAAAACCAAATGCGAAACGAAACCTAAGCTGAGCCAAGCAGGATCAAAGTCTAACGAAAGGCCCCTTCATTCAGAAAACCTCCAGGTTATATACTGAATAATCTGCTTTCTGATTGGCCTAGAAGCTGATTGATGATGATGTCACACAGAAACAATGATGTAATGATGGGCCAATGGGGGAGGGAGAACAATCAAGGTCAGGAAGTGTGGAACAGCAACAAAACACACATGGACCACACACTGGGACGTAACACCCCCACCCATTAAAACAAACATCTAATGTTTGTAAACAAATGGAAAACACAAAGAAAACAAATCTTTAAACTCTAGAAAGGGCGTCAGCCAACACATTTTCTGCCCTTCTCTTGTGCCTAATGTCTAAATTGTAATTTTGTACAATCAAAGACCAACGCATGAGGCGTTGATTCTGATTGTACATACGAGAAAGGAAAACCAACTGGTTGTGGTCCGTATATACCACCACAGGCAAACCACTGGACCCAACATAAACTTCGAAGTATTGTAATGCTAGAAATAAGGCCAAAGCTTCCTTTTCGATTGTTGATTAATTTACTTGGTGTTTATTAAATTTACCGAAAAAAATAACAAACTGGATGGTCAATGCTGTTCTCTTCCTCTTGGAGTAACACTGCGCTAGCTCCCACAGCGCTCGCATCTACCTTTAATTTAAATGGCAAAGTCTGGCGCAGCAAGAACAGGAGCACTACAAAGAAGAGCTTTCACGCTCTCAAAGGCATGTTGGAATTCACCAGACCATGTAAAGGATTTAGATGGACTGAGCAAATTAGTGAGGGGGTGAACAACAGTAGAAAAGTTTTTACACAAACTGCGATAGTAACTGGCCATTCCTAAAAATCTACGCAACTCACGCCTGGTGGTAGGAATGGGAAACTCAGCAATGGCTGAAATTTAAGCCTCCACAGGACGAACTTGACCCTGTCATGCCCCACACTCTCCCTCGCAAATGCCGTTCCATTCCTGTCTCGCCCCACACTCTCCCTTGCAAACGGAGTTGCATTCCCAAACCCACTGTTTCACAATCTCATTCCTAATTGAACCCATCACATTCCCACATGCACCAGATTCCACAAATTCTCACTCCTGAACCAATTATCCAAGCACATCCCTTTCCTTTCAGTATTTAAATTTCCCTCAAACACCAACCTTTGCTCACTATTGAGAAGCCTCCAGTAGAATTCTCTTGTGTGTATTTCTAAACCTTTTGACTGATCTCCTGGTACCTAATCTTTGCTCCTGCCTTTTGACCACACCTTTTGGATTCCGTTTTTGGATTGTCTTTTTGGATTTCACTCGTTACCAGACAATTTGCCTCCCTATTTGACCAAGCCCCTGGATTATGTCTTTTGGATTGTCCCTGTGCTACTCTGCATCCTGTGAGATTCACGGTTAAGCATAAGGATCCTCCTATTCTACCAATTGGTTTCCTGACAGACCCTGTCCAAACTCTTTACCCAAGTATGTGACAGTGGCTTTGCCAAAGTCACATTTTGCTAAATTGAGCATCAGTGATGCCTTTTCGAGATGCTCAAACACTGTTTTAAGAAGTGTCATATGTTCCAACCAATCCGATGAATAAACTACTAGATCATCTAAATATACATTGCAATTGGGTACATCTGACAAAATCAAATCAATGAGCTTTTGAAATGTGGCAGGTGTGTTTCGTAACCTGAAGCCCATAACAGTATACTTTAGGAATATCATGCCCAGTACACCTAGAGGGCGCTCTACTTTCCTCCTGTTCCTAGTTCCCTGTGATTATTCTTGTCTTTCTGGTGTGTCTTGTTGTGTAGCCTATTTATTTCCTGCTTCTGGTCTGCTACTGGCTCAGCATTGACGTCCGGATGTCCTGAAACCCGCCTAGCACCAGGTCGCCCCACGTCCGCAACTTGAGGGCATAGGTTTCTTTACGGCATTTCCTGAACAGCTGAGCCCGGGCTAACCCCCATCTCGGCGCTATGCATAGGGCCTGTTCGATCTCCTGCCTTCCCACGGTTCGTCCTTTCCGACATCCGTGACAAGGAAGTTATCAGGGGTCACGAATGCAGAAATATCTGAGGCACAGGGGACTAGTGGTACCTGCCAATAGCCCTTCAATAGATCTAACTTGCTAACAAAACGTGCAGAACCAAGATTATCTATACAGTTTTCCACGCGCGATAATGGAAATGAGTCTTGTACTGTAACTGCATTTACCTTACGGTAATCTGTACAAAACCTAAAGGTTCCATCAGGTTTGGGCACTAGCAGACACAGGGAACTCCATGCACTACAGCTCTGTTTGGCTAAGCCGTTTTCTACAAGATAATTTACTTATTTTTTCATAAGCGATCTTGTGTTGGTATTAACACGGTATGCATGTTGTTTGATAGGAATAGCACCATTAACATCTATGTCATGCTGTAGGACTGTAGTACGGATAGAAATGTCACCAAGAAGAGATGAAAAGTCTTGAATTAGGTTTACAATATCCTCTTTGTTGTTCAGACAAAGAAGTAAGATATGATGGTAAATTCTGTAATATTTCAGAATTTGGCAACCTAGCGCACTGCTGAGGAGTGTTGCACAGCACCAAACCATCCTCATCATCACCATTAACACTAGCAATGTCATCTGTAGAGTTTACCTGTGGGTTGTCTCTGGAATGATAGGATTTCAACATGTTAATGTGGCAGACACGAGACTGGCGTTTTCGATCAGGAGTGTGACATCAGGAGTTTCACTCAGCTTTTCTACGACAATATATGGGCCAGAAATAACAAAACTTTATTGCCAGGATGAGGAGAGAGAGAGACAGCTTTCTCGTCATGGTGACGTTTCATGCCTTTGTGTGCAATTGACAGTGATTCTTTAGCGAGAGAGCAGGCATTATGCAGACACTTTCGGAATTTACTAACATAATCTAACACATTAGTTTTCGGACTCAAGTCAATTGCCAGAATTCTCTCTTTTAGGACTTTTAAAGGTCCTCTAACAGTGTGACTGACAAGTTCAGCAGGGCTGAAACCTAGAGACTCTTCACAGTGTTTCACGCACAGCAAATAAAACAAGCAAAACACCTTCATCCCAATCTCTACCTGTATCTAAGCAGTACTTTCGTAGCATCGATTTCAGCGTTTGGTGAAAACGTTCAAGTGCACCCTGACTTTCAGGATGATAAGCACTAGATACTCTGTGCGCTATTGATAGAGACTTTAACACTTGGGTAAAAAGCTTCGAAAGAAAATTTGTGCCTTGGTCAGTTTGTACAACCTTAGGCAGACCAAGCGTAGAAAAAAATTTAACCAGCGCATTGACAACGACAGGAGCTGTAAATTTGCAGAGTAGAATGGCCTCAGGGAATTGTGTAGCAGCACACATAATAGTAAGCAGAAACTGATTTCCTGACTTAGTCTTGGGCAAGGGACCAACACAGTCAACAATCCCTAAGGAATAAAATGGATGAGCTTCAGATCAATACCAGAGCGTGCTTCGAATACCGTGAGTCGTACGATGATCTTTACTGAGAACTGGCTTCAACTAGACTTCCCCCACTCTCTTGTGGAAATTGAGGGGTTTTCCCATGTTCGCTCAGATAGAATTGAAACATCTGGGAAAAGCAGAGGTGGTTGTACTTGTGTCTTTGTGAACGATAAATGGTGCAGACAATACTGTGTGAGGAAGATTATCTGCAATAAAAATATTGAGCTTTTGTTCCTATGTTTCAGGCCTTTCTACCTTCCGAGAGAATATGCAACTCATGAGGAGACTTGGTCCTGTCTCGCTTAACCTTGTGGGCAGCAACAACAACCAATATCTGATCAATAGAGATTGAACATTCCTGTATCATAACTAACCATAACCCAACAAAGCTGTTATGAATGTTCGGTCCCTGCCTTGCCATCCACTTGCGTACTGCTCAGCTGGTAGTTTTCCTTACTGACATAACTTTCTCCTGTTCTGTAGCTTCAGCCTTGAACTGGAGTGTAATACTTCAGCTCCTCAGTATGAGTCTTGTCATTACTACCAGGTACATTGGATCAATCAATTCTTAGTCTTTTGCTAGCTGCCTACATGAATGGATGTTAACTTTGCTATCTTCCCCATGAAATGGATCAGGTACATGAGCGGGGCAGAAGGACAGAGCCTGGATTGATACACCAGGGCATCTTGATCAGGGCTCTGTGGCTGGAACCTTTCTGACTCGGTCAGAGATCCTGCCTGAGAGAATAATCTCGAGGGGGAACTCTCCTGCCCCTGACTAATGAACTCCCTTGGTCCCTAGGCAGGGTGGCAGAATTGCTGCCCCTACTATCGCTGGCCTCCTCAGTTTCCTCTACAGACAGGTCATTCACTTGTTTCTCACTCTGTTAATTTTTCCTTGATTGAGGTTATCTGTCTCTCTCTTGTGGTCGGCATTATTAACTGCAGCTTGTTTTGCTTTTAGCTCAAAGCTGAAGATAAATGGACCGGAACAAGAAACATCCAGAGCTGGAGTGTTTCCAGGTTTCTGCTTCATCTGATCATTCTAACCTGTGCAAGGTCAAGTTCCACAAATCATTACGAAAGTAATTCTACAGCCTGAACAGCTACTTAGATTTTCATTACTTCTGTGCTCTTTGGGAATGGAATTAATTATTGCACTTTACAAAATGCATTTTAAGATAACACATTTGACATTTTAAAATCCAAAAAGCTATTTTCACTTTTCTTATAAGACTTTTTAAATTACAATATTTAGGATTATATATAAATATTTCATCTTCAAATTGTTTTCAGTTTAGTAACTTATATTTACAGTTTATTGCAACAGGCATTATTACATGGGCAGCAAGGTGGTGCAGTCATTAGCACTGGGAACCTGGGTTCAATTCTGGAACTGGGGTACTATCTATGTAAGGCTTCCATCAGGTACACTGGTTTCCTCCCACAGTCCAAAAGGTTAACTGGATTCTGGGAAAAATGGCCCTGGTGTTTGTATGTGTGTTTATGTCTGTGTGTGCCCTGGGATAGCTGTGTCTGAGTTTTTGTCTGCTCTACAATGGACTGGTATATCCTTCCTTGCGACCATTTCTTACCGACCACCTTGAATTGAAATAAGCGGTTAGAAAATGGATGGACAGAATATAAAAGTAAGGTATATGTTTATTACAGGGTATTTTAACAGAATATACAATTCCTAGCTGTGTTCAGTTCCACTGTGTAAGGGGGACAGACTGGGGGATTAGACTGATCGAGCTGATGGGGAGGGAAGAGAGGATAATGCAGAAGGTCCATGAGGAAATGGAAGAGCTGTAAGATTCCAATGAGCACCCCCTTCAGGATACTGCAAGAGCTTCTTAAGTAGTGGGAGTGTGACAATTTGGAGCCACACAAGGGCTGTGCAGACAGAAACTGAATGAAGGTAAATATGCTAATTGTACGACTTTCATTCCTTTAGGAATCCCAGATTGATTGCTTGATGTGAAATAAACCAGGAGCTATGGGGCCTGGCCAGGGTAGGGTTAGGTCTGCTGAGATGCTGAATGTATAGTTGATAGAGTCTCCGACTCGACTCTAGAGCTGAAATAAAAACAAATAATTAATCTTTTACAATTGATTATAACAAAAATGCATGTGAGAAAAGTTACAGATACATTTGTTTTTTACAAATATGTGCAATCCCCACCTTAAGCAAAGAGGCCCAGTGTCCCCAACAGTAGAATCAGTGGCATAATTGTCCTGTGTGTGTCAGTGACTCTGAAAGGGCTGGACAGTGACTGATCCACACTGTGAGTCTTAAAGTGTTTGGAGCAGTGACACAGATGTGGAAAGTACTCCCTGTATTCAAATCTTAACAGATAATTGAATGAGATTTAAACCATTACAGTACATTTTGTGGGGATTAGTAATAATAATAATAATAATAATAATAATAATAATAATTTCTTAAACTTATATAGCGCTTTTTTGGACACTCCACTCAAAGCGCTTTATAGGTAATGGGGACTTCCCTCCACCAACACCACCAATGTGCAACATCCACCTGGATGATGCGACGGCAGCCATAGTACGCCAGAACGCTCATCACACATCAGCTATCAGTGAGGAGGAGAGCAGAGTAATGAAGCCTATTCATAGGTTAATGTTAATGTTAATTAATAAGGTTTGGTAGCTGTTACTGTTTTCTTTTGTTTCTACAAAAGAAAATACCAGGAGCTGTTAAAAATGGCTTAATTAATCTGTAGTAGTTCAGGTGGGTACACACACCTGAAGAAGGCTCCACGGCCAAAACGGTGTGTTTTCTTTCTTCTCTTTTCAGCATGGAATAAACCTATTACTTGTTAATTAATCTGTTACCATCTGTAATTAAGTAATCAATTGCCATCCAAAATTCACGATTCAAAAAATATGAAACAGCTCCCTTGGATGAAAATCCACTTCTTGTGAGCAGCATGATTGAACACTGCCTGTGAGAGATGTTATGAAGTGAATGAGGTGTCCTGCTATAAAGTCTTTGGGGTAACTTTGAACTCTCCCAGTAATGTAATTTTTGCCATTTTAGCTCATCTGGAAAAAAATAATACAGGCTGTACTGAAGAGACCTGTGCACTTTCACAGAATATAGTGTCACTTTCCAACATAATTCTGACCCCTTCCAAATACTAGCAGCACCACCTCTGCACTTTTCTGTTCAAAGTAAAAGGAACAAATATAAGAGTTTCCCAGCTCTTATATACAGTATGATCTCAGGAAGATGTTTTGTTTCACCGCTTCATGTGTATTCGTCTTGCCCTTTGATATGTAGCATGAGTTGACCAGTCGGTCCTGTCCCAAGTCTTGTCCTTTGATGTGTAGCTGTAATTGTTGGAGCTGCTTAAGATATGTTAAGACAGCCGACATATTACACAATGTGCCTGAATTAATACTGTAGTGTTGAATACAGATAAATTATATATATATATTTTCCATCAATAATATATATACATGTTTTATGTTCTACTTCACCTAACAAGATCAGGCCAGGCTTATCAACCTCATTAGGAACCTTACACACTATTTAAGCCCTGAGGAACCATTCCTCAGGGCTCTGACATTGAGTCTCTAACTTTAATGTGTGTTTGTTCTGTGTTTCAGGATTTGTCTTACAATTTTGTCCCTGTCCGCAGGCTTCCAGTTCCAGTTTGCAAACCCTTTCAACTCTATGTACTCATCATCCCCTCCTGTCTCCATCCCAGGCCCTACTGCTTCCCCTGCACATCTCAGCTGTCTGCCATTCTTCTTTCTGCTTCCCATTTTGTATTATTATAATCCACTCACCCCATAAACTCCATGATCTTCATCGCTTGTTGGACTCAACAATTACTTCGTCATGCCCATGTTTCCACCCACGAGCCTGGCGTAACAATTTTCACACGGGTCTCATTAGTATGTGCTTTATAAAGGGCTTGCATGGAGCTGTGGAAAGTTTTTTTAGTGTTTTAGAAATCCTAATAAATACTTATTAAAAGATGCATTTTCACATATCTGACCATTGCAGGTCTAGGAACTCTCAAAGTATCTTACACTGTGAACAGGCAGCTCACTGTCCTAGGTTACCTTGTCTGCATACAGTGCAGAATGAATACGAAAACAGAGAAGAAAAAATAATTTTTGTATATTAAGACATGATTGGAGACCCTAGAAAGTACATGGGCAACTATCCCTAACAATTTCAGATAAAATATTAAATTTCTTTTTGACCACTGTAGAAAGAGGAAACGACAGATATCAGAAGAGACCATTATTATGAAAAAACTGTAGTATGTGAGACCTGTGTTGCGCTGATCTTAATACTGTATGTCTTTCCATTAGGTGCCCACAGTTATTAGGAATTATTATTAGGAATGAAACAAGGCAATCAAAACTTTGCATTGTCTCAAATATTCATTAGAGAAAAACAGATCTCGTAGTCTGTGAGTATCCCCACTTTCCTCCATTTGTCACTGAGAAATAGAAGCTCCATTATCTAACCACACTGGGACTGGACTCAACACAAATTAGCAGAAATATAGTTTAAATTTGGTAAGAATAACTCTCCCATGTTGAAGCATAAGAGACTTAGATCATGGCCACTTTCCCCTTCACTTACGTACTTAGTGACCAGAGACTGTAATTCAATCCAGAAACCACTGAGATGGGGAAGGGATGCATTTAGCTATGGAACTTGATATGTGAGAGTACTCATTTTAATTACAGAGACAGGGCTCGAAAGGAATTAGTTGTGACCATCTATTCAAATTGACTTCTCTAAGGATTCCACAGCATCCAAGCTGGGGTAATTTCTACAACAAGGTATTTAAATTGTCTAAATACTGGTATGTTTGCAGGTAGAACTATATCTTCACATGTGGTATTTACAGTTATATGCAAAACTTTGGGCACCCCTGGCCAAATTACATGTTTTATTGATTTTCTAAGTGAAAAGAAGTTAACAACCTTTGCAGCAAAGGTTAAATAGTAGCTGTGCATTAAAATTTGCAGTAATACGTCAAGTTTAAATGTGTTTGCTGCAGAGGTTCTGTTAACTTGTTTTTTTACTTAGAAAACAAAACAATATGTAATTTGGTCAGGGGTGCACAAACGTTTGCATACATCTGTATGGGAGGTGGAGCTGATTTAGTCCAGTTGATCTTGTAACTGTTGTAACCGGACAATAGGCTGAACTTGCAAGGCTAAAATGTCAGTAAAACAGGTCATGACTGGGAGGTATTCTTAAATAATAAGTGGCTATCAGCTGCAAATGGGAATTGTGGTGTCTCCGGGGGAAAGTTTATGTAAATTAGAGAAGTACTCACACCACACTTTTCTTTCTTGTGTTCCGTGGCGTTTCTTCCGTCCAATCGTCTTCCAAATCCAGTCTGTAATTCGTTTTCTAGTCTGATCTTTAACACAATCCACTTTCCTCTCTCTTCCTCCAAACCACATTCACCTTATCGGCTTCCACCCTGTTCACTGCCTCCGGGGCACTTATATTTCAGTTCCTGATGAGGCTCAGCTGCGTCTAATTGTTCCTCAGGGTAGACCCTTTCCATAAACGGGTCAGCTGATACTTCTTGGCAGCCATTTTGCTTAGGTCCATATCTAGTATTTTAAGTAGGTTATTCCAAAAATACCTGTTATGAATGACCCTTCCCCTGGTCATCTTACAGAATATATGCAGCCATTAAGGATACTAAAGGTGTTTTGCAGGGTGTCACAAAGAACATGACATAGTACATTGAAAGGTAACACTCAACACCCTTTTATTGTTTCAAATATTCTGCTGCACCACAGCACAAAACTGTGTAGTGTGGGTACTATGTTTGTAATATACAGTAATTTTGTTGTAAAATCTTGTTGTAAAATATCAATGTACAGTATATAAACCCATGACTGTTATTCTGCACTAGTCATACTCTACATTAACACTAACAGATCGTTTCTAATTTTTAATTAAACACAGTATACAGAATTGTTAATAATTGCATAAAAATAGTAATTAGAAGATAATGTTATTTTAGGTTTTGTAGATGTCTGGCTTCGGCCTGGGGACATTCCCTTGGTCTCCTGACCTGGCTTTAGAGAATTTTAGAATTGGATACCTGCTGTTTTACGTGACACCACAAAAATAGCTGAAAGGTGGGACAACATCACCCAGAATACCCACTGGTCCATAAGTAGAATGTGGACTCATAAACCCTCATTCATGGTAATAACATGGCTGGACAATAAAAACCTCTGTAAAACTGTTGCAATTCGGGGCACTGTGGGAAATACATTTAAATTGCAACACATCTTTAGAGTTCTTTAGCTCCAAGATAAACAACATTTGGCATCACATTCTCTCCATAACGTATATTACCTCCTCCCCACGCCTAGTTTTACTGATTACTTCTCCCCTTCGTCTCTCTACTTGATTTGATTTCACATATGAAATCTGTCACCTGCATATCAGATCCCATTCTCACCACTTTATATCAATCCTGTTTCACTTCACTCTGCCCCATTGTCCTCAATATAATTAATTCATCATTGAGCATTGATGTGGTACCAATGACCTTCAAAACTGCTACTATTTATATTTTAGAACATGCTGTTACTATTTATTTAAATAGCAATCTCTTTGCAAATATAATTTTCAAACCTATCCAATGTAGTTTCCGATCACTTCACTGCCCTGGTCAAAGTCACTAACGATCTTCTAATGGCTTATTATTCACTTCTCTTTCTCTCCTTATCTTTCTGTCCTAATTTGTCTTGATTTCTGTGTACTTTTGACACTGTTAACCATGATATCTTACTTTTTTGCCTTTAGACTGTGTTTGTGATTTCTGACACAGCTCTCAAATGGTTCAAGTCAACTCACTGATCACTGTCATTTTGTCTCATTTTGTGGATTTCTCTCATTAGGCCTGGTGCTCATTAGGGCCCCCTACTTTTCAGCATTTACATGGTCCTACTTGCTGCCACTTGATCAGCTTTTAAGATCACATGACCTAAATTACCATTTCTATGCTGATGGTACTCAAATCTATGTCAATACCAAACCTGATACTGATGTGGATGTCTCTGCTCTTTCTAACTCCATCTCTGACATTAAAAACATGGCTGACTCAAAACTCCCTTCATCTAAACTGAAAAGATTGAAGTCATGCTTATTGGCACCCCTATCTGCACTAACCCTGTCTGTGGATGGTACTGTACTTGACGTTCAGTCAATATTGAAATTTTGGGGGTGATATTTGATTCAGGCTTGATGTTTGAATATTGCCAGACTATGTTCTATGTTATTGCTATCTGTTGCTGAAAAGCTGGTTAACACATTTGTCGTCTTCCCAGATTACCTACTGCAACACTGTACTAGCTGGGGTTTCTAAATCCACATAAAAAAAACTTCAGAATTTGGCAGCTGGAATCCTGACCAGGTCTAGTGTAAGTGATCACATTACTCTTATCTTAGAGACACTGAACTGGCTTTCTCTCAGGTTTTGTAACAAATTCAAAATCCTCATACTCACCTATGGGGCTCTGCATGGTTTGGCACCTCAGTACCTGTCTGAGCTACTATCGTCTCCACCTCACAACCTTTGTTATTCTAATTCTGGTCTCCTATCTCTTCCAAAAGCTTGTCTACACTCTGTGGGTGACAGGGCCTTCTCCTGTTATGCCCCAAAGCTTTGGAACTCTATCCCTAAGGATATCAGAGAGTCACTTTCCCTAAACTCCTTCAAATCCAGACTCAAAACCTTACTTACAGTAACTCGTTCTGTAACAGATATACAATATTATATTTTAGATTTTTTTCTGATGTCATTCTGTGAAGTGCTTTGAGAAGTCACCATTAAATGTACTTTATATTATTAATAGAATATAATAATATATTATTATTATTATAGATAAAAAAGTATTGACTTGAATGACTTACGGTCACATACTGTCCAGTCAATAGCAATAATTGTTAATAAAATTTTGTCACAACAACTGTTTGCAAATGTCCAGAGGCTTCAGTCGAACATTGCTGATTATAAACTAATAATTTATTCAGAACAATACAACATCTTCTCACATTAAAGATTTATGGACTTAATAGGAGATATTGCTGCTGTGTTTTGGAGCACTGTCCTGAACGAAATGGTGTCTAGATACATGATGCTCTCTGTTATTGAACTTGAACTGAACTTGAACTTGAACTTTATTGCCATATGTAACCGGTACATGTACTGGTACAATGGAATTCTTACTTACAGAAAGTCTCTCGATTGTAAAACAAGTGTAAAAACACAAAGTGCAAACAGTGCATCAAGACAATATACAAACAAACAGTAGACAATGTACAAGTAAACATGTAGACAGTTTGAATGTAAACAATACAGATGTGTTAACAATGACTGGAGATGTGCAATAAATAAGAAATCATAATGAGGTAGATGGTGATGGTGTAGGTGTGGTCCAAGGGGGATGGCTAAATGTGTTCGCCAATCTCACTGCTTGTGGATAGAAGCTATTGAAGAATCTAGTGGTAAGTGTCCGTATGCTCTTACAGATGCAGCCATTCAAAACGGGTGGGGTATTTTGCAGTATACAGCGATGGGCGTGTCGCATCAAAACGCGGTATCACGCAGTGTATCGCGTCATATGACATCATGCCGGAAAGTATCCTGAATCACCTCGTAAAACCGCCAGGAGGAGCCAATAAAGCTTAACCTCTCATGTACAGCATTTGAGCTTTTAAATTTAAACTGTGTATTACAGCATGTTAATCATCAGTCATTAAAAAGTTGGTATATTTTATGAAAGCAAGATTGCTCAATTGGACAAAGGTACACAACCTACCTTTATCATAAATATTTTAATTATGCTGAAATATTTTATGCATCAAAGCCTTTACCGAAGATATTAATAATAGTATTCATAATGAATGACTTTGGACAAGCTGTAAACTCAAAGTATTACGCTGCTCCACATTCTTTCTAACCGTCATTTTAAATGAAAACACTTTTATTTTTTTCTTTGACAAACACCACAGCATTTCGTTGATCTAACTAACGAGGACAGGACATTAGCTAGCCAATACGATAAAGGAATGACTTTTTTTGCTAATTTCTTTAGCACATTTGTACAAGCACTTGGAATCTGTCCAAGCCCTACTTTGTCAGGCATTTTCTTTTACTGCAACGGACATAAAAACTCCCTTGCTTTTAACAGAGCATTTCATAATTTCTAACTATGAAAATTATTTCTGTCAGCCAGTCAGATTCCAGGAATCGGAATCAAAAAAATACACACCAGTATTCCATTTCTAATCTTTCCACGTTTGATCCCAAAATCCCAAGAAAAATAAATCTAAACGGGGAGAAAGCTATTCTGAAAGTTTATTAAGATACTTAGAAGACAAAGATATCAATTTATGTTGCATTTGTCTGATTGTGAATCCAAAAACACATATAATTAAACACGCGTTTGCGATTTAAATCAATATAAATGTTTATATTGTAATGCATACTGTACAGCCTCCATTTCTCTATAAAAAATTAAAAGATCATTTGCTCAGCCTAAGAGGGGGGGGGGGGTCTACTTTCAGTGACAGCTGACAATCCTCCATACACCCAAGTGAAAAATCAATAATGCCAATGTAAACGTCGTATTTACAATTTGTTGTTAATAGAAATGTTAAGTTCTCTAAAGCTTTGTGATAGTTTACCCAGGCAGCAAAAGATCAGCTACACTGGGAAGATGCGACACCGAAGATATGATTAATAACCTTTTAAATCTGAAGGGAGATCTAAAGGGATCCCCCCCCACACACACACTATAGAAGCAGGAAGCAGAAGCAGGGACAGTTGTCAGAAGGAAAGAAGGTGACTATTCATTGTTATTAAAAATGACTTAAATTCAATCATTCAATCAGATTTAGAAATATAAAAAGTCAATTAATTGTCCATAATATTGCTATTCTATTTTTTCAAAGAAATGTTTGTTAAAAGGAAAGGCACAGCACCACCTGGATTTGAACACACAACCTGTGGATTACTAGTCCAGCACATAAACCAGCAGGCTACTGGAGAAGTCACATGAGGAGAGGTGAAACAGCCCTACACAGTCCTGTTGCAGTACACGAATATAATTATATCGTTAAATATTAAATATATAAATATTCAATACTAAAATGGGCACAGTAAAGACATTTAAATCTTTCTACGACCGACCAACGCACCACAAGTGCCCCTGTCGGTCAACCAATCACGTACCGCGGTATTTTGCGTCAATTACCCGCGGTGCGTGTCTGTGCCGCGCACTTTGAATAGCTGCATCTGTATATCTCTTGCCTGAGGGCAGTGGGGTGAAGAGCTCATGCCCAGGATGGTGACTGTCCTCTGTGATGGCCAGAATTCTACCACGGCAGCGGTCCTCATAGAGCTGTTTAATCTCGGTGAGACCACAGCCGATGATCTTCTGGGCCATATTGACCATTCTCTGCAGTGCCTTTCTCTCTCGAGAAGAGGTGCTGCCGTACCACACAGTGATCTGATCCCGTTGGTGAGGATGCTCTCGATGGTGCAGCGATAGAAGTTCACCAACACAGGTACTGGCATCCCCCATCGCTTGAGGCACCTCAGGAAATAAAGGCGCTGCTGAGCCTTCTTCATGATAGAGTCAGTGTTCACAGTCCAGGTTAGATCTTTAGCGATGTGAATTCCCAAAAACCTAAACCTGGTGACTGTTTCCACTTCTGTTCCATCAATACTGAGTGGGTTGTGAGTGTGTGGCCTGTGTCTCCGAAAGTCCACTATTAGCTCCTTCGTTTTATTAACGTTCAAGTCTAGGTTATTGTTATGACACCATCTAAGCAGCTGTACGACTTCATCCCTGTAAGTGGACTCGTCATCATCGCCGATCAGGCCTATTATAGTGGTGTCATCTGCAAACTTAATGATGCGGTTGTCGCTATGTCTTGCTGTGCAGTCGTGAGTGAACAGGAAGTACAACCTTGTACAACCTTGTGGGGTTCCAGTGCTCAGGGTGAGTGGTGTTGATGTTTTATTGCCTATGCGACCACCTGTGGACTCTCGATAAGAAAGTCCAGCAGCCAGTTGCAGACAGAGTTGCACAGACCTAATCCCCTGAGCTTTGTCACCAGTTGACTGGGTATGATGGAATTGAATGCTGAACTGTAGTCCACAAACAGCATTCTCACATACGAGTTCTTAGTGTCCAGGTGTTCCAAGGCTGTATGTAGAGCCAGGGAGACAGCATCATCAACTGATCTGTTGTTCTGGTAGGCGAACTGCAAGGGGTTTAGGGACTCTGATGGAGGAGTTGATGTGTGACAACACCAGCTTCTCCAAGCATTTCATCACCACAGATGTTAATAATTGTCATGGAAATATAACTATCAAGGAAGCCACAAGAGAGAGTTCTCACCTGAGTAAGGTCTTTATTTCAATATTGCAATATTGGGAGCCCTGCTGCCACTCTGCAGAGTGCATCAGAGACTCAACTTGTTACAAGCAGTACAGGATTTTATAAGATGTTGCAATGTAAGGGAAAGTTCAGCACTTTGTCCCTTCTAATACTTCTCCTTTCCTTAGGACAAAACAGATTACATCATAAGAACGAAAGAAGAAGCACCAATAGATTTTTTTCAAAGCTTATCAGTTACCTTCGGCTAATCTAATGACCCAGACAGCATATATTGTTTTGGTACATTGTCTTCTAAAGTAACCTAAACAGTGCATACTTTGTTGACGCACTGTTTTCTAAAAATCTGCACGTACTGTAGCACAGCAGTTACATCCTTGAAATATATTTTCTAAAAGCACCAATATATTTTTTGCAAAGCTCTCTTCATTTTAAGAATCAATTTACTTATTAGATTTCCATTTCATGCTACTGGGCGGTAATCGTTCAGGCACATCACTTTTGCCTTTTTGGGGAGTGGAACAATAGTGTTTTTTTTAAAGCAGGTGGGGACCATGGACTGTGACAGGGAGGAGTTAAAGATGCCCATAAACATTGTGGTCAGCTGGGCTGCACATGTTCTCAGGACGCGCAGTGGTATTCCATCAGGCCCTGTAGCCTTACGGATTTTCACCCTGCTCAGAGTCTTCTGTACATCCTGCTCTGAGAGTTTCAGAACAAACTCACCCTGCACACTTGGGGTCTTCTCAGCAGTGCCTGTGTTCAGAGCATCAAAGTGAGCATAGAAATGTCTGCACTCTGACATTCTGTTTTTTCCCCATTGAAGATTCAGTGAGCAGCTGAGATTGTCTTTAAGGAGCAGAAACCACACTTTCTCTACAATATGGCAATAATTACAACAAAATGTTTTTTTAATTAATAACGTTGTTTTTTAGTGTGTTTCTCAGCAATTTTGTGTAAGTTTTCATGATGTAGTTTTTATTCATACCATTTTATTTTCTGGTTCATTGGGTTTCACTGTGCAGAGGTAATTATAACATCAGTAACTTTAGTTATTTTTTGATCAGATGTAATATTTCTATATATAAAGTATAATGTTTCTTTACAGTATAGCAGAAAATGTAACTTCAAATCAAAGAAACCCATAACAAATCACCTGTTGTTTTTAATTTAGCTTGTGGCCCTAAATACACAAAGAAACTTTTTCCAATATCCCACATGCTCAATCTTCCAATCAAAATGAAGAGGTCTGAATAGGGATCTGCGTAAGCTGCAAAGGAATAGGTAAAAGATTTTAAAATGTAAAGAAAAAACGTTTTAGCTATAGAGCCTTCTTATGAGAGGGAGAAGGGGAAAGTAAAGTATTTAAAGATACATAAAGCATGGAAGAACAAAAGACAGAGTATTTAAGAGGGGATGGGGAGCAGGGAGGATATGAGCATACAGCTAGTGAGAATAAGTGCCCAAACTCAGGGAAAACAGAAAGAGAGGTGTAAAAAGCCAAAATTTGCAAATTAATAGAAAGGATTTAGAAGGAATATGTCTGTCATGAAGTGAAGGCGGAAGGTTTGATCCAAGTTTAAGGAAAAGTTTTTTTGCAATAGGAAACTATTAGTAGCCACAGCAAGTGATTGAGTTAAAGAATTTAAAAAATGTTTATGAAGAAGGTGGAATAATTATTTTTATCATCTACTACCACTACCACAGAGCTTGACTAATTTAGCAATAGAATCTAAGGAGGGGACAATGGATCGGTCAATATATTGTATTGGACTCAAAACAGAAAGTGTTAAATTTAAATTCACTTCTAAGAGTGGAGCAAATTTGTGAATACTGCCACATAGGGATTAATTGCAGAAAACTAGTTCTACTGGTTATTTAACCATCAGTTCAGTTTATTTGTCATATGCACAAGTGAAATGAAATGCTTATTTGCATGAACAGTACACTCCAATACAAAGACATTACGGAAAACACCAAAACCATAAACAGATAAAAGCAGCAGCAACAACAAAGTTAAAGAATATACAACTTAAATACAGGTCAGACAAGCAGTGTGCAAATAAAAACATCAGTGTGAGTCAGTGGTAGAGTTTGAATTCAATAAACAATAATCTTGCTGGAAGAAACTATCTTCAAATCTGGAAGTACGAGTCTTTATGCTCCTTTAAGTCTTAACAGAGGGAACGGGAGGGAAAAGTGAGAAACCAGAATGTTTGTTATCCTACCAGCCTTCCCAAGACAGTAGGTTGTAAGAATCCACTAACAAGGACAACCTGATCACCCCTATAATGCCTTTCAGTCAGACAACAAGCTGCTGTCAAACCGCACTTTAATACCACATGTGGGCACACTCTCAACAGTGTGTTTGAAAATGTAAAAATAGGGGAATAGACACAGTCTATAGTCTGCCAATTTGTTTTTCAACTGTCTGAGGAAATAAAGGCACTGTTGTGCCTTCTTTATAGCTCCAGTTACATGCTGGGACCACATTAAATCATTAGTAATGAAGGTAACCAGGAATGGTGTTGCCAATCATCTCTACAGCCACCCCATTGAAGTGAATAGGGGTGTGGTCCCCACCCTGCTTTCTAAAATCGATCACCAACTCTTTGATTTCGCTGACATTGAGGGAGACGTTATTGTTGAGGCACCACTCCATCAGGTTCCTGACTTCATCCCTGTAGGCCGTCTCATCATTACTGGTTCTGCCAATGAAGGTATGTCATCAGCATACAGTACATGTAGGTGGAGTTAGAGCTGTGTCTGGCCACACAATCGTGGGTAAACAAGGAAAACAGCACACAGCCCTGAGGGGCACCTATATTGACGGTCACAAAGTCTATGGTCTGCCAGTCAGAAAATCCAGAATCTAGCTGTAAAAAGCAATGCTGATACCTAGTCTGTATGGAACAATAGTGTTAAAGGCAGAGCTGTAATCAATGAAAATCATTCTAACATACTGTACAGTATGTGTCTCTATCATCCAAATGAGCCAAGGCAGTGTAAAGAGCCAGGCAAATAGCATTGTCAGTGGACCTGTTACGCTAGTATGCAAACTGCAGGGGTCTGAGCACTCAGGTACCATATTAATATGCCTCATGACTAGCCTTTCAAAGCATTTCATTATGGTAGATGTGAGTGCTACCAGTCCATAATCATTAAAACAGTACTGTAACACATACGGCACGACATTGCAGGTTGTGCGAGCCGGATTACCAACGCGGTGATGTCACCGCCCTTCCCTGTGAATAGCAGGGACCTCAGCCGCTGGGCTGATGGGAGATTTTCCTTTAGCTCAGCTGGCTGGGTCCCTGTTGAGTGATGCCAGAGGCCCAGGTTCGAGTCCCCAGAAGTGGGGGGCCAACCTGTAGCGGCAGTGGCAAGGGGTGCATACCCATGTGAACCCGAGAGCGCTACAGTATTTTTCTGCAGCACTGGCATAATGGTAGTTTTCTAAAAACACACGGGAATGAAAGATTGTAAAAGTGAAATTTAGAAATATCTATAAAAACCATGGCCAATTTGTTTGTACAGGACCCATCCAGTAACACTATCCAGGCTGGTCGCCTTCTGTATGTTCACCCGAGTGAAAGTTGCCCTGACTTCAGCCCCCGTGACAGACACAGCTGTGTCATCAGCCCTGGGGAGCACTGGCCCCGGCGGTTCTGTCATTTCCTTCACAAACTGAGTGTAACAGGAACTCGGCTCATCTGGGAGAGAGAAGTCAGTACCAGTGGTTATAATACTGATTATTTTAACTTTATGATTTGTCATAGACTGAATACCCTGCCACATTTGGTGCACATTGGAAGAGGCAGCTTGTATATCTAGTTTGTTACAATGATGGTAATGAAGAGTAGACGCGGAAGAGAAATGTGAAGTTTTACTCTGAAGGAGGATAGAAGCCACAGCATGTGGAACCAAAAGCTTCAGCGGACGATAACAAACCAAAGAGGCAGAAGCCATGACAGCTGCAGCTGATGCCGCTACAGCACGTAGGCAGGTTGGGAGGCCTCTGGTTACAGAGGTAAGTCGCTGAGAAAAATAAGCAACTGGTTTAAGACGGTCTCCGTGTTCTTGTAAAAGGACAGCACTGTAGAAACCAGACTTCTCGTCAACACATAAAGTGAACCCCTTAGTCATATCAGGAATGCCCAAGGCAGGGGCAGACATCAGTGCAGTCTTGAATTCACCAAAAGCGTTTTCCCCTTCTTCAGTCCAAGTCAGTCTGTCAGTCATATTCAGGCCTGAGGCGTGCGCCATGTCAGACAATGGCTGTGCTATTTTTGCATACCCTGGTATCCATGCCCTACAGTAACCTGTGCAGCCTAAGAAGGACATCATTTCCTTCTTGGTGCGGGGTTTTGGAATTTTTGGGATCGCAGTTATTCGCTCCGTGCCAATTGAGCATGAATTTGCAGAAATGTCATGACCCAAATATCGTACATTCTTTTTTACAAGCTGCAGCTTTGATAGTGAAACTTTATTTCCAGTACTGGCAAGATACTTTAAAAGATCTTTAGTATCCTGAACGCAAGCGCTTTCACTTGGAGAGCAAACCAACAAATCTTCAACATACTGCACTAGTGTACTACCATTTTTAAAACCAAACCCTGAGAGACAGTCCTGCAATGCAGAGGAAAATACAGTAGGAGCCTCGGCATACCCCTGAGGCATACGAGTCCAAGTATACTTTTTTCCTTGAAACGTGAAAGCAAACCAAAACTGGGACTCAGGGTGTACTGGAATACTAAAAAATGCATTTGCCAAATCTATTACGGAAAAAACCTTTGAGTCCCCAGGGATAGATGACAAAATAGTGGTTGGATTTGGAACTACAGGAGCTCGAGCATATATGGCTGCATTTACTGCTCTTAAATCTTGTACCAGGCGCCAGGATTCCCCATCAGCCTTTTTTACAGGGAACATTGGAGTGTTACAGGGAGATGTTGGGCAGGGAATCAAAATTCCTGCGGCGACCAGCTGTTCAACCACAGGTTTGAGCCCAACTTCAGCGTCTGGCCTGAGTGGATACTGGGGCTTACTCGGCCTATAGGTGGACTTGGGTTTTACTTCGAGCGGGGAAGCCCCCTCTATTAATCCCACATCATATTTGTGAGCAGCCCAGAGGGAGCTAGGCACCCCCTCTAGTGCGGGATGGGAAGTGTCAACTGGGGTAGACACAAATAATGCACCCATCTGATCATCTGGAGCTGTGAGATGCACGGTCCTCCAGGTTTGAAGGATCGCTGAGTATGGGTACCAACTAGCCTGGAGTGTGGCATTATATTTAACTCTCCTCGAGTCTGGAGCTGACCACGAACAGCTTTCAACACACCGCTGGACAAAACTGCCCACGTCCTGCCAGCAAAAACCTGATGCCTTAGCAAGGGAAACATGAGGGTGCATTCCCGCTCGATAAAGTGTCTTCTGCTCTTCTGTTAAGGTTATAGCTAATGCTGCAAAGTCTGCCGAAATTAAATACCCATTGCTTTTTATCCTATTACTACACGGTCCGTCACCGAACCACACCATCTCAAATTCCTCAGCTGGACCTCCAAAACTAATCTCTGCTGTACAATGTAAATTGCTCATGTCCTGAAAATCACCCTGGCCTGACCACAGTCTTTTAATTTCTTGTAAAAGAAGTTGTGGCGTTTGTTCCTCATCCTGCACTAAGTCCCAAATGTAATAGTAGTCAGGGACTGTGGGTGAGTGTTGTACTAACATGGTGCATGGCAAGCAATCTTCATTGCGGGTTAGCTCAAGCCCTTGTTCTGAACAGACGATTCGGTGAGGCCCCTTTTGCAGATTAAATCTCTGCCACACAAATTAACAGGGCACTCTTTAGAAAGGAGGAAAGAGTGGTTACCAGGCCCAAACTCATGCTGCTGGCATTCCACTGTCAGGGGTGCAGTAAAATAAGACTCTGTGGGATGTCCCGTTACTCCTACTGTTAAAATGGATTTTGAGGAGGGGTCGATCCTATAGATATTGTCCCTGAATAACGAGTGTGTGGCTCCGGTATCCACAAAAAATTCATAAGGGTCTCCATTTATGTATAAAGTAACCTTGGGTAGCTGAGATGGGGGGGAGAGGGCAGGTAAGACAAAAGTCTTGGTGCCCTCAGGCCCTACCTCAGCTTGCGATGAACGTCAGTCCCTTTTTTCCTCCTGCCAGGGTGATCTTACGGTTACCTCAGGTGGAGGGGGTGGTGGTAGATCCCAGTTGTTGCCGTCGCTTCTTCGTTCTGCTGTGTTATGTTCGGGGCAGTCACGAGCCCAGTGTCCCATCCGTCCACACTTGAAGCAAGCCTGGAAGTTCCCTCTCGGGCCTCTGCCTCTTCCTCTCCAGCCTCGCCGGGCGCGCTGCCCTCTCCCTCTATTCTAATCACCCTGGTAAAACTGTAACTGAGCCATTTGCAGTTGGTGAAGCTGATGATTATCCTTTCGGGCTTTTCGCTCTCTCTTGTCTGTGAGCTGTCTAAGCATGGCGACATACTTCTGCTAATCAGGCGGTGTCCCAGCTGATACAGGTAGCTTTTACCATGCCACCTATTTCTGGAAGCAGTCCCTCTACAAAAAGGTTAGTGAGTTGGGTTTCATCAACTGACCCTGCTCCTCCTGCTGGGGGTTCAGGCAGGCCACTAAGATTACTGAAGAGAGGAGTCAGTCTCTCCAAAAAGTCATTACAGGTTTCCCCGGGTTTCTGCTTACTTCGCCTCAGCACTACCCAATCCACTTTCCCCGGGTATTTTGCCTCTATTCTGCGACATATGCCATTAAGCTGGGTCTGATAGTCACTGCCAGCATCGCTGCTGTATGGGTGGTCAGGGCTAAACTCATTTTGACCATCTCCCCTTACATCGCCATAATCAAGCTTCAAAGTCTTTGTAAAAATAGTCTCTAGCTCTCCACTCGTGGGTCTGCTTTGTGCTACCAGCCGTCTCAGGGCTGTAGTGTACTTATGCCCATTTGTTTTGGGGTTTGGCAGCTCCCCAATAACTGCCGCCAACTCAGTTTTTTTTTCATTTGCACATATACTCAAAATCCCACCCGGGATCTCCCTCTGGGTTAGGTGAATCTGTCATTTTGTGTAATAATCGTATGGCCCATGGCTGAAAACTATCTTCACAGGGCCATCTCTCACTTGTCCATCCTGACATATTATCAGTAAAAGGTTGACAGTATATTAACCCATATTCTCTTCCCACTATATTCATGGGCGTTTCAGTTTTCTTCTCACTATTGCCTAACTTACTTTGTCTTTCTCTAACTTGCGCCTCAATTTTCCACAACTCAAAGCACTTCCAGTCGACTTTCTTATTTCCCTTTTTCTCTTTTTCTTTTAACTGTTCTTCTAGTTGTTGTATCTGCCTGGTGCTAAAACTACCATTTTCTGGAAAACCTAACTTACTCCACGACGGAAGACACTTTATTCCCCTTTCTCCAAACTCTTTGTACATGTACTTCGCTGGACCGCTCGGTCCTGTTTTCGTCTTTGAATTTTCATTTCCCATTTCTACCGATCGCTGCCTTACTTTAGAACCTTATCACATTAACTACTCCGCAGAGCAAAAACCACACGTCTGTGTTAAGATAAGTTCTTTATATGAGTCCCAGACTCATCAAACCCGCGTGAGAACACCCTCACCGGCCTCCTCTTTCTCTGCAACAAAACTACAGAAAATACTCTAAATCGTCTTTTTACTTGAGTCCCAGACTCACTTTCTCAAGCCCCAGGCTTATAGCAAGATTTCTTCTACAGTCTTACAACAAAAGGTTCATTAAAAGGATCACTTACTGACGTCAGACAGCTGTGAATTCTCCAGACACGTCTCTGGAAGGACAAACAGTTTATCCTCCGAGGTTCGTCCAATTTGCTAAAATTGTCCAGGCCAGGATGGAGTTTCAGCAGCTGTCCGCGCTCAGGTTTGTGATCCCATCCTTGTCGCCAGGCTTGTCGTGGAAATTTACCTATCAAGGAAGCCACAAGAGAGAGTTCTCACCTGAGTAAGGTCTTTATTTCAATATTGCAATATTGGGAGCCCTGCTGCCACTCTGCAGAGTGCATTAGAGACTCAACTTGTTACAAGCAGTACAGGATTTTATAAGATGTTGCAATGTAAGGGAAAGTTCAGCACTTTGTCCCTTCTAATACTTCTCCTTTCCTTAGGACAAAACAGATTACATCATAAGAACGAAAGAAGAAGCACCAATAGATTTTTTTCAAAGCTTATCAGTTACCTTCGGCTAATCTAATGACCCAGACAGTACATACTGTTTTGATACACTGTCTTCTAAAAGTAACCTAGACAGTGCGTACTTTGTTGACGCACTGTCTTCTAAAAATCTGCACATAGCACAGCAGTTACATCCTTGTTATATATTTTCCTAAAGCTCTCTACATTTTAAGAATCAACTTACTTATTAGATTTCCATTTCAGATATCTAACATTTAAAAAAAAAAAGTCCTTTGTTAATTATAAGTATTATTTATAGCCAACTGTTTCTCACGTTTATTTGAGGCAGACATTGGTGTGGTAATGAGTTATTTTGCAATTTGTGATTTCATTTATATATGTATTTAATATTTGAGTGATTAATTAAGAGATTGCAAACATAAAGTGAATATTTAACACACAGTGTTATAGAACATTAATACATGTTATATTATTATTAAAGAATTTATATTACACCAAGGGGGTAATTTTGTGACAGTACAACTTGCATATTATCTAGGAATTGAACTGGGATCTCTCATGTGGTGGGCAAGAATTCTACCTCTGAACCACCAATGTGTTGTTCTGTCTTTTATTTTATTTTCCAAACAACAATAACGAGAGCTAGTGTTCATGGGAAATGTAGTTAAAATGAGCACGTCAAAATATTTTCAAAACATTTACAGCAAGAGTTAAAGAACCTGAAGAAGATAAGAGAGACGCCTGGGAAGTGAGATATTATTAATTTTCTTGTTTTAGTATGTTTTTGCAAACTATGCAGTCTAGTGGCTTGATGTAGGCTTTGGGCTCAAACATATATAAAGATGCTGCCTGTCCTTGGTCAGTAAGATAAGGGGCATGTATTTGGTAAGCTGGCTGTATGCCCAGAATATGAAAAGAACTAACTGTTGTCTAGTCTGCAACTTAGATATAATTAATTGGCAGGTGTTGTTGTTTTATCATTTGTTTAGAATATGTCATAGTAACTCTTTGTGTTTTAAGGTATAAAGGACCATCTTCAGCTACTTATTTTTTAAGTCTGGTGGTCGAAAGCCGGACTTCCATATGCATATGAATAAAGGGACTTCTGCTTCACAGACACCTGAACTTTCCAGATGGGGAAAAGGGGGACAAAACCCCAAAGATAAAACTACTAATAAGCTGGTGCGCAGTTAAAAAAACTGCGTTTTTTGGAGAAATTGTAAGAAAAGAGGCTTGATTTCACATTTAAAGAACATGTCAGAAGTTGTAACGTGAACTAATAGATTTAATCTAGTAAGCACCTTTGTAGCCTTCCTAAATTTATCTCAGGATTTAAATAAAAGTGAAATAATCTTACAGTGTGCAGTAACTGGGGGACACAGGAGCACAGCTGTCCTGTTTTTAGACTAAAACAGCATAAAGAAGGAGAAACAAGCTGTCACAGTATGCTTGGGAAAAGATGTACAGTTTCAACTACTGATGTGGGTGGGGGACACCCCAGACCTATTGGGCTAGGATGCCTTGCAGCATTTATAAGGAATTTCTGTATGAAATAGCATTTATGTGAACTAACTCAATAGAGCTATGTGATATCGTGATTGTTTTTTGTATTAGATCTTCGCACGGAAAAAAGGGTATAAAACCAACTACATGATAAAGCCATTGTGAATGCCTTTTCAGAACAAGCTCGCCTAGTGACGAACTGGCTAAAGGGGGGTAGTGCAGTCTAAAGACAAAATTGCCTTGACCCCTGCAGCAGAAACCGTTTTTAATGTTTTGAAACAAGCTTTCTTGCAGGCACTGGCCCTGGGCTGGATTACCTCAGACGGATCATCTGTATGTAATCTGTATGTGAGTGAAAGAAATGGGTTGTGAGCTGCTGTGCTGGCGCAGGAGCATGGAGGTAGGCATCGTCTGGTGGGTTATTATTCAGGACCCCTCGATGCCGTGGCCAAGGGGCCATGTTTATGTGTGGTGCAGGCTACCTGCCTGGCTGTATAAACTGTGAATAATCTGGTGTAGAACCAACAGACCGAATGAAAGGATTTAATTGAAACTTGTAAATATGCTAAATGGAAAATTGTAGTGATTTATATACTCTATATATACATTTGGTGTATGCCACAATTTTGGATGGCGGTGGAGGAATAGGGATTTCCTCAACACAGCAGGGACTCCAGTTAAGAATGCTGGGTTTGTCTCTGAACTGTTAGAAGCTTTACAGCTACTGACTGAAGTAGCTGTGGTAAAGTGTAAATCACATAATAAAGAAATGTTTCCAGTAACTCGAGGGAACAACTTTGCAGATGCAGCTGTCAGGTGAGCAGTCTAGGTAGAACAGGAGTCTGAGACCCCTGTGAAACCTCTGTTGGTGAAAAGGGGACAGCTACAGGACATTCAGGCTGAGGCCTCTAAAGCAGAGATATGGACATGGTTAGAAAAGAATGTGGGGCTGCATTATGATTGGGTGTGGAGCTGCTAGCACACTGGATGCCCTGCATGCCTTCACAGCCTAATGCCCTTTGTAGCCCGACAAATGCACTCTGTCGGACGCCCGGGTGTGAGTCAAATGGTGTGCCGGTTACCCAAAACTGGGTGGGGACCGGGTTTGAAGCAGTAGCCACTTATGTGGTATCTCGATGTGATGCTTATCAAAGGAACTCAACTACTGTTCAGGTGCGGGTGCTACAGCACAAAAGGCCTGCTCCTGAAGAACCTTTCATGCTCTGGCAAATTGGCAATTTTAAAGGGAAACCTTGGCTCTTATAATCTGTTTTCCCAGTGTGTTGCTGCCACTGCCTCTGTGTCTACCAAACACTTGATGATGGAGATAAGCCCTCGGTGGGCACTGCCCTGCCGCTTGTATTATGATGAAGGGACGCACTTCACAGGGAAAGTGTGTCAGGCTGTGGCTGCATTGTTTGGGGTGAGATGGACTATGATCACCCTCAGTCTGCTGGAACAGTGGAACAAAGGAACAGAACTCTGAAAGATCGATGAAACATCAGACTGAAGGAACAAGGAACACCATGGGTAAATGTTCTGCCTGCTGTCCTGTGTAGTCTGTGGGCTGGATCAAACAGAACTGTGTAACAGAGCCTGTTTGATATCATCACTGGCCAACCAACGAAACTTCCTGGAGGGCCAAATTTAGCTAATGGATCATTGAATTTGCTATCTCATTCTCTATTGTAGTATTGTAGGTTGTTAATTGAAGCGGTGCACTGGGCTGGTGAACAGGTGCTGGATGCTTGGAGACCTCAAGTAGAGGGAAGACATGACCTGATACCTGGCAAGTGGGTGTGGGTGAGAAAGATATACCCTGCCAGATGTTGTAACCCCACTGGGGAGGGACCACATCAATTGCAACTGACTACTGACTCTGCCATCTGAGTGACAGGATGAGATCGCTGGATCTACGCGTCGCACTGCCAAATGAGCTACTGCACCAGAGACTGAGTGAACATTAATTATTATGTTGCTACTGTTTCTGTGTTTGTTGAGCTTCCTGAGGGGGGGCTGACAGTGTGCCTCTTAAGTGTAGGGAGTTTTACTTTGATAAATGGGGATATGGAATCAATACTTTATCAGCCACAAATAATAATCAGAGCTCATGTTGGGTTTGTATTGCTATAAAAGATGCTCATGGGAGTAATCCCCTTTGATTGAGGTGATTATTTAGGTTTATTGGCATAGGTAAATAGTTCTGCTTTTAGTCTGAGTGTAACTTAAATGTATTAGAATGGAACGAACCATATGCTCCCTGTTATAAACACAGTTCTAGGTCATCCTCTATTAGGGTGATAGACAGCTGTTTAGGTGAGCGAAGATTAAGCAGTACTTGTATTCCAGACAATTCTGAGCATATTAATGACTTAGAACAGCACATCTATATGATATATAAAAAAATATATCATAATTACAATCCAGATGATTGGGGCATTGGTGTGTGGCTACAGTCTCTGGTTCTCTCTGGTTCAATACATATTTGTGGGTCTGGTATTATTTGTTATGATCATATTGTTAATATACTGCTTGAAAAACATGTGGACTAAAGCTGCTGCTTCTGTGCTAATTGTACGTCATGAAGGGATCACAAAGGTCAAAAATGATTTCATGGGAAAGGTCTCTACATCTCTTATCTAGTGGTAGAACCTGATTGGTAGAGCAATATGGTTCTAAGGAGGGACTGAAGAAGATAAGAGAGACGCCCGGGAAGTGAGATAATATAATTTTCTTGTTTTTGTATGTTTTTGCAAACTATGCAGTCTAGTGGCTTGACATAGGCTTTGGGCTCAAATATATATAAAGATGCTGCCTTATCTTGGTCAGTAGGATAAGGGGCATGTATTTGGTAAGCTGGCTGTACGCCGAGAATATGAAAAGAACTAACTGTTGTCTAGTCTGCAACTTAGATATAATTAATTGGCAGGTGTTGCTGTTTTATCATTTGTTTAGAATATGTCATAGTAACTCTTTGTGTTTTAAGGTATAAAGGACCATCTTCAGCTACTTATTTTTTAAGTCTGGTGGTCGCAAGCCGGACTTCCATATGCATATGAACAAAGGGACTTCTGCTTCACAGACACTTGAACTTTGTCATTTGTTTGACACTACAAACTCAATGCAGAAAGTGTTCATAAAGAAGGTGGAATAGTGTTGTGAACTTTATTTTTTATTTTCAGCTAATACTACCAGCTAAATAAAAATAAATTAATATAATTAAAGACATTTCAAAATGTTATTATACTTTGGTTATTTTTATTTAGAAAATTAAAAAATAATATTGACTAATATTAATAATTATCATTAAAATGTCCCCTTAATTACATGATTCCATTTTAATATTTTTTTTATTAAGGGGATTTTTCCATGTTTTCTCGTGACTTTTTCTTAGATATAGTACATTTGACAATATTCAGACTACTTGCACTCACACAATTACAGAATTTTAATTTTGAAGAACCCACAATATGTATGTGATATTTATGCAAATAAGAATATAAAAGGACACAAAGGACAAGGGACAGTAGATATTAACTAAAGGATCTGTTAAGGAACTTAACAGGCTACTATCTGATAATAGCAATCAGAAATGATATATATATATATTATACATTATGTTCATCACAATATTCTTTCAAAATAAATATAAACAGGAATAAAAATGATATGAATTTCCCATTGCTTTAAGTTCATCATTGTGACACCACTGTGGAATGTGAGCTTTCAATCCATCAGAGCTGTTGTGTTCTGGCCAAGATATACCATAGTCTTTCATTACACAAACAGAATAAGAGATCTTGATTTTCAACAGCATCTGAAACACAAACAAGTCATTTCTAAAGAAATGTCACTACTCTCTCATCTTAGGCTTGTGGATAGGTTGTGGCAAGCTGAAACATGACCAAGTTAAAAAAAAAGTACACCAAAAAAATGTCCCTGTTCTGTAACATGGGTGTGTGAGTGAAGGAATGCAAGTTGAGCAACTGTTTTTCATAATAACATTTTAATTGAATCTGTCTAAAGAAAGACAAGTATGGTTAAAAGCAAAGATCAATTCTGAGCCTTAAAGTTTTTTGATAATGAAACTGTGAACTTGTGGATGAAGATGCTGGTAAGTTGAAGAATAACAATAATGGGGAGACTGTCCTTCCTGTTTGAAATAGGTTATTGATGTCTGTTGACAGTTGTATACTGAAGGGTATTCACACATATTCCTACAATATGGGAGAAGCGAGAAAAATTATATAAAAAATGTTAGGCTATGTAGTCAAATCCCAAGCTTCTCTCTCCTCCTCTGTCACGATCGTCATCCCCCCTCTTAAGGGCGCTCCAACCCTTTAGTATTTTAGTTAATTATGTGCACCTGCCCCCTGTTTTGTCTCTCATTATTTAAGCCAGGCGCTCCTGCTATTCCTGGCTCAGCATTGGAAGATGGACGCCACAAGGCTTGCCTATTCCCCAGGCTCGGAGGTAGCCTGAGGGCAAATCTTATTCCCAGGCGTCCCGACCGTCTGAGTCCGGGGCTCGGAGCGCCTGGCCTTATTAATCTGTTTTAACTGCTCGTTCCATTCCAGATTTTAACTTTGTCTGTTTCGGATGGATCCCCCGGTTCCTGGACTCTGGACTGCACCCCGGTTTTCCCCTTTGGACTGTCTGGATTGCTTGCCTTCGCCACGCCCCCCTAGCACTGGACCACCACTGTCTGTCAACCCGTCATGATCCTGCTGTACCTTCCCCTGATGTCCTTCTCCACTTACTTCCGGATTATACCGTCTGCGCATGGTCCTGAACTACACCTCACGGCAGCCTGGACCGGCTTCCGCTACAGTCTGTGTGCCTGTGTGTCTGAGGGAGAGCAAGCTGAGGTATGCGAAAAGACAAATTCCTAATGTAAGAAATTGTATGTGGCTATAATAAAGTGATCTTATCTTAAATGGTACAATTTAATTCAAAGGATTTTATTTTAAAATTGTATTGTAGCACTTTCAGGTTCATGTGGGTATGCACCCTCGCTACTGCCACCTCAGATCAGCCACCCCACCGCTGGGGACTCAAACCCAGGCCTTCAGTGTCACTCAACAGGAAACCAGCCAGATGAGCTAAAGGGAGATTGCCCCTCAGCCCGGCAGCTGAGGTCCCTGCTATTCACAGGAAAGGGTGGTGATGTCACCACGCTGACAAGCCAGCTCGTACAATCTGTAATGTTGGCAGTATGCGTTACAGTATAATACATTAGTCAGGCCTCAATAAGAATATTATGTAGCTGTGGAATCAGTCCAGAGAATTGCAAACTGATAAATTCTGGGATTTCAAGGAATGTTCTAGTGACATGGTGCAAGAACTAAGATTTTTAGTCTTGAGCAAGAGTCTTGAGTGCTGTGAGATGTAGAGTGAAGAGTATCACGGTTTCCCACCTTTCATGATCTGTTCTAATTAGCAATCATGATTCCAGATTCAATTGGTTCTTTTTCCCATATAATTCTGAGGCACCTCGATTAGGGTGCTTTGTCATCATTCCTTTTTCCTTTCATCGATGCCCTGACAGTACTGCCCTCACGCAAGTCTGTACTCCTCTTTTGTTGTGGGCTGAAACGTCAGCAGCTCTCCTGGGCTGCTCCTCCACCCTGGAAACTGGACCAAACTCAGCTGGCCCCCACCTTCTGTAAGCATATGTGTAAGTAATTATCAAATTATTATTCTGTCACTTGATCCCAGAACAGTCACGTCTCTCCAGGCATCTCCACCACTCTCCGGTCCCTTGCATTTGGGTTTAGTCCAATCACCATCCTTTTGTCTGTATCCAGCCTCATTGTAACACTATTGAGATCAGCATATTTAAGTAAGGAGCTGCATCAGAATGCATAGGCAAAGGAACAGGAAAAGGTTTACCCCATGCTGAAAAGAAGAGGCACAATGTTTCACACCTGAAGAAGGCTCCACAGCCAAAAGGTTGTGTCTCTTTTCTTTCAGTATATTTAAATTGTTAATATCAGAATTTGTCATTGAGGTACTGTACAATAAGCTCTGCTTGAAAAATGTACAGATGCAGCCATTCAAAGTGCGTGTTACAGACACGTACCGCAGGTGGCGTCGCGCAGCGTGACGCAAGATGACGCGTGGCACCGCAGTACGTGATTGGTTGACCGACAGGGGCACTCGTGGTCCGTTGGTCTGTCGTAGAAAGACTTATAGTAAACGTCTTTGCTGTGCCCGTTGTAGATATTGAATTTTACCACTGAAGGGAAATCTTAGTAGCTGAGCATAAAAAGAATAGGAGCATACTGTAATGCGTGTGAAGGCCATAAACGATATTAATTTTGGAACATAAACATACAGTATATACAGTAGCTGGTCTTGGTACTTTAAAGAAAAAAATACACACCAGTATTCCATTTCTCCCTAAACATTTTAAGCTTCGAAGTCTTTAACTAACGTGATACCGGAGTCAACAAGCATACTTTTAGAATTTGATTAACAGGGAATAGAATATGGAATCGCGTATCTAAAGAATTTAATAACGGTATGATTATATTCGTGTACTGCGACAGGGCTGTGTAGGGCTGTTTCGCCTCCCTGTTCATGTGAGTTGTCCTGTAGCCTACTGGTCTACGTGCCTGGCTAACAACTCGCAGGTTGTGTGTTCAAATCCAGCTGGTGCTGGACTTTTCTTTTAACAAACATTTCTTCGAAAAAATAGAATAGCGATATCATGGACAATCATCTGACTTTTATATTTCAAAATATCGCAACATGATCGATTCTAAGTCATTTTTGATAACAATGAATAGTCACCTTCTTCCCTTCTGACAACGGTCCCTGCTTCTGTTTCCTGCTTCTATTGTGTGTGTGTGTGTGTGCAACAGAGTAAATTTTTATAGGAGAAATGGAGGCTGGACAGTATGCGTCACAATATAAACATTTATATTGATTTAAATCGTGTTCTGATTTAAATCGCAAACGCGTGTTTAATTATATGTGTTTTTTAATCATAATCAGGCTAATGCAACATAAATTGATACAGTATCTTTGTCTTCTAGGTATCTTAATAAACTTTCAGCATAGCTTTCTACCCGTTTAGATTTATATTTCTTGGGATTTTGGGATCAAACGTGGAAGGATTAGATTGTAATACGTTTTAGAAAAGTGTAATCTATACCTGCCCAGACTGTACGCCTTCCTAAACTAGTGTCCTGCCCTTCCCCGCGCACCCAAGCCGGGTGCTCTTCGGCCTGTGCCCGGGACGAATGTATATTTTGATATTTACACCCGGCGCGGCACCGAGGGAGCGTCTGCATTTATAACTTAGTTTTTAAAATTAGTCAAGCAATATGAAGCATCTCCTTTTACTTTTAAGTCCCTTAAATACATTGAGCACAGCTTTCTCACCACTTAAGATTACTTTTTTGGTATCATCCTTACACAAAGCAGAAACTTTCCGATGACATACGGTACAAGTGGAAAGATTACAGATTTTAATCGTCTTTAATTTTGTTACGTTATACGTTTTAGGAACGTTTCATCTAAACAAACACCACAAAACTATTCTCGATTGTATTTCTGAATGTTATGTTACACCTACAGTAGTTCACTGCTTTAAATACATCGAATTAAGAATGTTAGGTGTAGCACTTTAGATCTTTTTTTCTGAACCAGTGAAAATCTGATCATGTTCCTCTATAACAATAATAAAAAACTTTATTTTACATATCACCTTTAAAAGTGGCATCTCAAAGCAATACAGTAGATCGAAAAACAGTTAAAAGGGACCAAAGTAAATACCAGACAAACGCAAACGCGTTTTTAATAAAATGCTTTTATTCATTCAGCAGGGAGTGAGAGGGACATCCAGCAGAGAGAGACACACACACCGGTTTCCATTGACAAAAAGTAATTGTTTTTTTTACATGTTTTGTTTGTGGACAGACTGTCCACAAATGTGAGACTGTCTTTCTCAGACTTACATTCCCGAATGTCCCCCGCCCCGGTCAACAATCCTAGGAAGAACACAAAACAGCCTGTTAATAAAATTGTTACAATTTTGTTCGGTCAGTTCTTCCTCCCAGAATTTATAGATCGCATCGATCAGTTCCTGCTTTGTGGTGGGCTTAGCGGTTTTCCGAACGTAGTCTTTCAACGAATGCCAAACCATCTCTATCGGATTTAGATCTGGGGATTCGGCTGGAGTTTTCACCCAGTTCACTCCTTCTGCTATAAGCCTCGCCCTTGCTGCTGTGTGTTTCGGATCGTTGTCTTGAAAGAGACGGTGCCTAGATCCAAACTGCTCCCTGATATATGGGGCAGCATGCTGTGTGACCACGGCGTCCTCGAAGAATACACGGTCCATAATTCCTTCAAAAATAAGAAGTGGTCCCGGGCCTCTTCTAGATATACCCCCCCAGACGTGAACCTTCAGTGGATGTTTGGGCTTTGGCTTGTCCACATATCTCCCCTTTTTGCAAAATGCCATTGTTGAAAACTGTTCCAGAGCCACTGTTGTTTCGTCGGTAAAAAGTACATCCTGAAATGCCTCCCCCTGTTCAATCCATTGGAGAGCTTGCTTGAGTCTTTCCTCTTTGTTTTTTAGCCTTATCATGGGGCATGTGTTGGTTTTTCTGTATCTCCATCCAAGCCTCCTGCGTACTCTTCTTATCGATGTCGGGCTAATATTTGCACCGAGGTCAGCCCATAGCCGTCTTTGGACTTGCATCGCCGGTAGCTCATCATTTTCATCAGTCAGTTTGTCGATAGCTCGCACAATAGGACCTGAAAAAAAGAGATCAGCAGTTAGTTTTAAAAATAATGTGCGTAGTTGTATTTACATGCAAGAAAGGTATTTTTAGAAATTTATTTACCTTTGAATCGTCCTCGGTTTAGATTCTCTTTGCCTCCTCTCCCCTTTATAATGCCGTCTCACTGTGCTTTCAGAAACGAAGATGTCCATCGAAGCCAACTGCTGTACAATGTCCCGTGTTGACTTCCCGTTTCTTTTCATCTTCATTATTTGGTGTGAGAGAGTCTTCGTGATTTTGGCCATTGTCCGTCTCCTTACCAAAGCGATACAGTGGTGCAGCTTGAATTCTGTACCTATATACTGTATGGTATGGTACAGATAAACCTTACACCATACCGATGAGCTAATGCCAGGGAAAGACACTCCTATTTTATTTAAAACACAATACGCCAGGAAAAGTGTCTGATGCATTAGCAAGTTAAAACAATTGGGTCGAAAACCTGGGCGTAACACCATTTCCTTTTTCTGATCACTCGCTTTCTGGATACACATCTCACCTGTCCTGTTCTTTGTTTTCCTGGTTTGCTGATTATGCCTGCTGCGGTCCACTCCTACCCTCACACCTAAAGAATACTATTTTAAATTTCTTGGCGCAGTTCATTAACCCTTGTATGTGCTGTCCGCGCCCAAAATGCAATTTAAAAAAAGTCAAAAACCACGCTCAAAATGCAATTTAGAGCTTAATAGGAGACACTCCACAGGCATTCACAACAGCAACATATGAAACGTTTATTTTTTAATCGCGTATCTAAGGAAATCTCAGTATTTCAAATAGAGAAAAAAGACCTGACTGAGAAGCCGATACATACTCTTAGAGTTTGATTAATAGGGAATATAATACAAAAATATAGTACTAAAAAAGGTACTACCACTTTTAAAGGTGATATGTAAAATAAAGGTTTTTATTATTGTTATAGAGAAACATGATCAGATTTTCCCTGGTTCAGAAAAAAAGATCTAAAGTGCTACACATAACTTTCTTAATTCGATGTATTTAAAACACTGAACTACTGCAGGTGTAACATAACATTCAGAAATACAATCGAGAATAGTTTTGTGGTGTTTGTTTAGATGAAACGTTCCTAAAACGTATAACGTAACAAAATTAAAGACGATTAAAATCTGTAATCTTTCCACTTGTACCGTATGTCATCGGAAAGTTTCTGCTTTGTGTAAGGATGATACCAAAAAAGTAATCTTAAGTGGTGAGAAAGCTGTGCTCAATGTATTTAAGGGACTTAAAAGTAAAAGGAGATGCTTCATATTGCTTGACTAATTTTAAAAACTAAGTTATAAATGCAGACGCTCCCTCGGTGCCGCGCCGGGTGTAAATATCGAAATATACATTCCCAACACTAATTGTGCCCATCTGTCATGCAACTAAAACACCTTGAATTGAATTTAATTGAGGGAGAGAGGGGAGAGTTGTGAACAGCAACATATGAAACGTTTGCACATATAGTTAAGTTATTACTTGGCTTTCAAAGTGCAATGAAATACAATATTGTTGTTGTTGCTGTTCTTGTTGTCTTTATCCTGTAAAGCGTTTTGAGAAGCCACCTTTAAAGGCGATATATACTGTAAAAGCGCTGATTCTTATGGAATGTGTTCCGCCGGGGATTCAAATGTTTATTTATTTATTTTTTAATCGCGTATCTAAGGAAATCTCAGTATAACTTTGTTCATGAACAAACAGTGGCATGTTACATTATTATTAGTTTTTTTTATTTCGAGAGACTGGATAAGTTGTTCAAGTGTTTTTTTTAACTTCCTGAAAAACAACTAATATTTTAACTATATGTGCAAACGTTTTATGATATGTCGCTGTTGTGAATGTCTGGGGACATGTGCTGGCTGGACAGGAGGTTCTACTGTACACAGAGAGGGGCGGGAGGAGGGGACAAGCCGATACATACTCTTAGAGTTTGATTAATAGGGAATATAATACAAAAATATAGTACTAAAAATAAGATACACTCTACAGACATTCACAACAGCGACTGTCAGAAGATAGGACACAGCGGCTCAGGCACCCGCTGAATGGAAAAGGGGCACTTTAATGTTCTGTATGGCTAATACTAAAGCCAATACTAATATTCAATACTTTAATATCCTTTTCTGTATGTTTAACAATAGTGGGTACTGGCCTAATTCGTCCCTGCTCCCGTTGTTAGGTGTTAATGTGTTGTTAAGTGTGAATTTGTACCTGTGTCCCTAAGGTCTGGCTTTTTTTCTGGAAAACCATAACTCTGGTTTTGTTCAGTTTGACTGTCGGCGCCCAGGTCTGACAGTGCTGCTCCAGCAGTGCCAGGTTCTGGCGCAGCCTCTGTTCTGTGGGCGACAGCGGGACCAGGTCGTCCGCACAGAGCAGGAACTCGATTTCCATAATTAATGCAGATCAGTAAATCAAGGGACAAAACAATTATTGCGCCCGGGTCCTCGATGGGCTTTGACGTGCTAATGCATTGGTTTAACAGTCCGGGTGTGGCAAGCCTCTAATGTCTCCCGACTTCGGCAAAAGGCACCCGCCTTTCATTGGAAGACAATGAACATTCTAGCCGTACACGTGAATATAGCATAAATACACCAAGGGATTGGGTGAGCTCCCATCACAAAAAAAACTGTGAACCTGCACTACAGCAAACACAGTACAGTATGGAGACCAAGACCTTTTACGGGAAGAGACGGGGTGCTTCTGCCGCCCCAGCTTCCAAAGAGCGAAGGGTAAGCAAATACAGCAGACTTCATCTGAAATACGCGATTACAGTGCATATTACAAGGTATTATTGCCGTTTTGAATTTTAAATTCAATTATAATTATTTCTTCGTAGCCTGTTCTTCAAGAAAACACCGCACGGGCGAAACGATCTTCGAAATCTACCACCAGGACAGTAAAAAAGAAAGCGGTAAGACGGAAAAAAAGAAAAGTTTATTTTGACGTCTGTTCCGCGACTGATGAATACTACTGTGTGACTTTATTTCTTACATGAATTTTGTTATTTTGCCACAGGCCGTGGGTCTCTGCTCTCGGCCACTGGCCAGGGTGCCAACATGTAGAAGCAGCATCTGTGTGGAGACATTTCGGCAGCAGCGGGAGCAGCACGATGCATTACTGGGGAGGATTGGGAGGCTAGAGACACTCCTGAAAATGCAGAGGAAGGAGACAGTATGTTCCAGCAGTCAAACAGTTGAGCAGCTGTCTCCTGATAAGTGCCTCTCCCCGCCGCGCAGGTTGCAATGCCTGGCAGAAGCTCTGCCCCCCACAGAGCACACACCGCCTCAGGACACTCCATCCCGGCCTCTCCACTCACCACCGCACAGGAATTTGTTGATGTTGTCCCCGCCGTCTATCTCCCCCCAGGAAGCACCGTTCACAGAGCGGAATTCACAGACGCCAGTGGGACGAATAATTCTCCCAGATATCCAACTGCTACCCATCACTCAGGAGATGGAGGGGGGGTTGTACTTGCAGTGCATCGGCATAGACGGGAAAGCAAGAGCCGACCGCTACGCCGCCCTCGTGTTTCGAAATCTTGTGACTTTTGAAATTTACTGGGGCTGGACCACGTCTGTAAATTTCGATGGGTCCAGAGGCAAAAGTGCCTTGCCTTGCAATCTCCGGGAAACCATTAGTCGCATGGTGAATCGGAGATTCTCAACCCTTACTTCGTGCGACTGGAAAAGAATTCGTGATCGGATCAACGAAATGCTTCGTACAAGGAGGCGCTCTTTTCCTCTAGTCTAACAGTCTGTCCAAAAACAAAACATTCCTGTTAGACAAGAGGAATTGAAAAAAAAACAATTTTGTCAATGGAAACCGGTGTGTGTGTCTCTCTCTGCTGGATGTCCCTCTCACTCCCTGCTGAATGAATAAAAGAATTTTATTAAAAACGCGTTTGCGTTTGTCTGGTATTTACTTTGGTCCCTTTTAACTGTTTTTCGATCTACTGTATTGCTTTGAGATGCCACTTTTAAAGGTGATATGTAAAATAAAGTTTTTTATTATTGTTATAGAGGAACATGATCAGATTTTCACTGGTTCAGAAAAAAAGATCTAAAGTGCTACACCTAACATTCTTAATTCGATGTATTTAAAGCAGTGAACTACTGTAGGTGTAACATAACATTCAGAAATACAATCGAGAATAGTTTTGTGGTGTTTGTTTAGATGAAACGTTCCTAAAACGTATAACGTAACAAAATTAAAGACGATTAAAATCTGTAATCTTTCCACTTGTACCGTATGTCATCGGAAAGTTTCTGCTTTGTGTAAGGATGATACCAAAAAAGTAATCTTAAATGGTGAGAAAGCTGTGCTCAATGTATTTAAGGGACTTAAAAGTAAAAGGAGATGCTTCATATTGCTTGACTAATTTTAAAAACTAAGTTATAAATGCAGACGCTCCCTCGGTGCCGCGCCGGGTGTAAATATCAAAATATACATTCGTCCCGGGCACAGGCCGAAGAGCGCCCGGCTGGGGTGCGCGTGGAAGGGCAGGACACTAGTTTAGGAAGGCGTACAGTCTGGGCAGGTATAGATTACACTTTTCTAAAACGTATTACAATCTAATCCTTCCACGTTTGATCCCAAAATCCCAAGAAATATAAATCTAAACGGGTAGAAAGCTATGCTGAAAGTTTATTAAGATACCTAGAAGACAAAGATACTGTATCAATTTATGTTGCATTAGCCTGATTATGATTAAAAAACACATATAATTAAACACGCGTTTGCGATTTAAATCAGAACACGATTTAAATCAATATAAATGTTTATATTGTAACGCATACTGTCCAGCCTCCATTTCTCCTATAAAAATTTACTCTGTTGCACGCACACGCACACACACACACACACACACACACACACACACACACACACACACACACACACACACACACACAATAGAAGCAGGAAACAGAAGCAGGGACCGTTGTCAGAAGGGAAGAAGGTGACTATTCATTGTTATCAAAAATGACTTAGAATCGATCATGTTGCGATATTTTGAAATATAAAAGTCAGATGATTGTCCATGATATCGCTATTCTATTTTTTCGAAGAAATGTTTGTTAAAAGAAAAGTCCAGCACCAGCTGGATTTGAACACACAACCTGCAAGTTGCTAGCCAGGCACGTAGACCAGTAGGCTACAGGACAACTCACATGAACAGGGAGGCGAAACAGCCCTACACAGCCCTGTCGCAGTACACGAATATAATCATATCGTTATTAAATTCTTTAGATACGCGATTCCATATTATATTAGCAGAAAAGCTTAAAACTACCACTTTTTCACACGCTATTTCACATGCTAGTTAAATACTTCGATGCTTAAAATCGTTAGGGAGAAATGGAATACCGGTGTGTATTTTTCCTTTAAAGTACCGATTCCTGGAATCTGACTGGCTGACACCCTTCTGAAGTGGTTCCATGAAATCTGGTATACGGAAAAGAAAGCATTGATAAAAAAAAGCCTGGATTCTCATGTATCTCATACAAGTATCTTTTAATACAGTCTTTGCTGTGCTCTTGAGGATCCTTGCGGTATTTTGAGCTCTAGTTGAATGATAAGTGTCGCATTTTAAATCATTTTCGTAGTTAGAAATTATGAAACGCCCTGTTAAAAGCAAGGGAGTTTTTATGCCCGTTGAAGTAAAACAAAATGCCTGACAAAGTATGGCTTGGACAGATTCCAAGTGCTTGTACAAATGTGCTAAAGAAATTATACTTTGAGTATACAGCTTGTCCAAAGTCATCCATTATTAATACTATTAGTAATATCTTCGGTAAAGGCTTTGATGCATAAATATTTCTGATAAAGGTAGGTTGTGTACTTTTGTCCAACTGAGCAATCTTGCTTTCATAAAATATACCAACATTTTAAAGACTGAAGATTAACATGCTGTAATACACAGTTCAAAATTAAAGGCTCAAATGCTGTACATGAGAGGTTAAGCTCCCCCTGGCGGTTTTACAAGGTGACGCCGGATAGTTTCCGGCAGAGCGTCAAATGACGCGCGATTAACCACGTGACACCGCGTGATACCGCGACACGCCCACCGGGGTATGCCGCGAAATACCTCACCCATTTTGAATGGCTGCATCTGTACAGCGCTCTTTGGTCATCTATGGACACGACTTCATGTGATTCTTTAACAGGTGTGGCACATCAGGAAAGGTAATTGTTTTATTTGTGTATTCAGTTGACATCACTATCATATAAAAACTACTAAGGAAATATGCCCTGTTACATTTTAAATACTGTTTAAAAATAAAAAAAGAATTGGGCCAGTTTTAATCATTCAGAATGAAGACCTTTTTAGGTATTAAACTGATAAGAACATTTTTTAAATTAAAATTCATAAAATGCATCAGGTATGTACAGTGCAAAGCAACTTTTCCTTTAGTCAGAATAAGATTTTGGGCAGGTTAACTCAACCTAACCTTTGTGTTTTAGAGCTACACTCACAGACAAATCAATCCCTGTAAATTACCTCACTTTCAGCTTTGAAGCTTTGTGGGTCTTACTATCTTGGAATTTAATATATAAACATAATTTCTCATCATATATAGTATACTATATATAACAAGGACTAAGTAAAAAATAAACCATATTCTTGGTGACATGTTACAATAATAAGGTTTGGTTAGTTCAGTTGTTCAATTGTTAAATACAGAAGGTAGATTGTTGGCTTATGCTGAATATTTGTATAGATTCCAGCTACCCCTTGGGAATGTACCCTAGTCTGACACTATTCTTGAGAATGTAGTCATTTTGTTCAAAGATAATTTTAATTCGGTCAGTCTGACCTTCTGTATTTTACAGTTTATCTGTTCTTAGATGATGTGGAAATAAAAGTTAAAAATGTAAGAATAAATATATTAGAAATCTATATAAGCTCTGCTTCATTCTTCCTTGTATAACTATATATCCTTCTGGAATGCAATTTCTGAAAATATCAACTGGAAATCAGTTTGGACAACTCCTTATAGATATTGCCTTAATAAACAAGATTAAATAAATAATATTTACATGTTTCAAAGGTTTTATCCTGTTAAACTAACACTTTAAGGGTTCAAATGTAAATAAGATTTACGTGTGTTCTGTAAGGTTGGAAAAGAAGTGCTGACATATTTATTTGTCACTTGTAAATATACAAAGTTGTTTTGGATAGATTTGCTCAACATTTAAATATAAATCTTAATTTTAAGGAGTCTGATATTATGTTATAATTTGCAAGATGGAATATGGAAATCTTATTTATATATATATAGTCTGTTAGTAATGCTGGCTAGATATCGTATTCACAATGCAAAATGATCTAACATTACTCACCTATTTAATGCTTATAAGATGAAAATGCATTATTGCACAAGATTAAAACTTAAAAAATAACAAAGTTCACATGTTCGCTTATTTTTTTGGGATACCATTTGTATTATTTGATATTAAATAAAGCTTTAGAAAAAAAAACATTAGAACTTTGTGGAGAAAATGAAGGTTTACAGATCTCCAAAAGCCTTTACAGTTTGCCAATTTTTTATGTGGAAGATATTGTTTCAGCAGACAGGGCATAGTTTACATTCACAATCTCCTAAGACCATACATTTTTAATACTGCTCGTCACAGCTAAGAATTAATAAAATCTCACACTGTTCATAAGGCTGAGGTATGTTGTAACTGTTTTTTTTTTTACTGAGTAGGCGACTTGGAACCCTGCAATAAAGCAACAGTGTGTTTTGCAATATGGAAAGTGCTGTTCGCACTAAAACTGTTTTTGCGTGCTATCAGACTATTTTCCGTTAGTGAATACCATCAAATGGATTCCATGTAAAGCTGCCAAATTAAAAAATACAGTACAGTCTAAGCTTTGTTTGCTCAGTGATAGAGTTACTCAATAAATTATACTTTGTCTTAATGCCAATTATGTTATCTAAATGCTAAAACTGAAACTGAAATAAACATAAATAGAAGTTACATGAGCATCTGGCAGGACAGCATGTTTGAAAGGCAGATTAGCACATGTGAAACACTACATTATAGCTGAAATTCGGAAAACAAATGTCCTTGTCGCTAGCTGCTACAAAAAAACAAACGAGATGTACAGCAATTGTTCAGCGGCTGCCCAGCAATGGAAGCATTTTACACGATTACAATATTGGGGATGTACTGTACAGCATCAGATATTACACTGAGAATAATATGATTTTTTTTTATTAAAATTAATCAGATACCTACAGTGTATTGCATGGAATGAACTGGGTTGTACAAGCCAGCAGAATGTTCTGATTTAGCGCAAAGCACACAAGCAGTCATACCAAGGAGAGATGGAACGGCAGGGAAACCAGGTGGAACATAAAAACTCCACACAGACAGTAATCCAGTATGTATCTGTGTTTGAAAAGAGCTTTAGGATTTTATTTCTCTAGCTGGCCTATTGTGGTAATTTTATTGATGATTAGTTTCAATTTTTATTACACCCCCATGCTGTTACGATCCCTGCCTCTCGGCAACGAAAGAGGCAGAAGAAGGCGTAGCCTTAGTTCATCAGTCCACCTATCACGGTATGCGTTCACCACCACACCTCCGTCTCATCTGGTATTTAAGCATTAGTCTTTCCCTACCTCCTCGCTCAGTATTGGTTTCCCTTTCGAGCTTCTTAGTTGCGCTACGCCTTCAACCTCCTTGTACTGTTCTGGTTCCGACTTTGGTTTTTTCCCTTTTACTACGTCTATTGGATTACGGCTCGGCTTCGGTTGCTTTATTCTAGTTTGGTTCTCTGGCTTCCCTTGGATTCTCGGCTCTCCCCTTCGTCTACGGTTTTGGATTACGGTTTGGCTTTGGCTACTCCCTCTCGGTTTGGATCACTGGCTTCCCTCGGATTCTCGGCTCTCCCCTTCGTCTACGGTTTTGGATTACGGTTTGGCTTTGGCTACTCCCTCTCGGTTTGGATCACTGGCTTCCCTTGGACTCTCGGCTCTCTCCTTCGGCTACGGTATTAGGATCACGACTCGTCTCAGTTGGCTCCCGCAAGTGGGTTCACTACTTGGTTTCGGTTTCACTGACCGAATCTGTAACACATGCTGCTTTATAAAAGATAATACACACCAAACTTTTAAGATTAGTGATGTTATGAAATCATACCAAAAATGTGTGCACAACTCCCTTGAATCCCCCCTCCATGCCCTCTTCCCCCCTTTGAAGATGAGCAGGCTGGGACCCCTTGCAGAGTGAGAAGTGACCAATGGGTAACTGTGAAGGTGGAGATGGGTAATAGGAGGAGTTGACAGACAAAATGTGAAGAAAGTACATGCACATTTTAAAATTGTCTGGTATCACACATCCATGTCAGAGCTAGTGCTGGGCACCTTTTTTTTTAGTGTTTCAAAGAAACTCAGAAATAAGATTGAATATCAATGATGCACCTATGGCTATGGTAAACAGGCAAAATTATGAATGTCAAAATCTTTAGATTACATTGTAAACTTAAAAACAGCATTGTGACAAAGAATTATGATGTGCTAGCTAAATCGTTTCTGAGAAAATGCAAATGTCCCCTAATGCTTCCTTTTAAGGATAGAATGCCAACAAGAAATTTGAAACCTATTTAATTTTACTACTCACAAATACTCTATACTATTATTCAAAACATCCACATCCCTGGATAGACTGAGAATGCAAATTGCAGACATTGTTATCCTTGCATCCAGCAGTAGCTACACTAACTATCCAGGGTGTTTTACAGTCATGTGATTACCTGAAAAATAAGGTTCTGGGAATGAAAGCAGTACAAATGCCACTTTCAACTACACAAACCAGTGCAAACAAAACACTAATGAATGCTGTGTATTTCATAATTTGTACTGTTTGTAGAAGGGCCAACTTCATACAAGTGTCACCCAGATTAAGAAACTTTTCAAACTGTTATGTCCTAATTTGTATTGGAAGCATGTGAGATATTAAACTTCACCTCTCTAGCTGGATTTATGCATTTCACATAGTTAAACATCATCAGAGTTACTTTACCAAATATGGTAACCCTAGTGGCAGATGTATAATTCTCCTCGTTCTCAACGGGTGTGCGTGATCTATCGGAGCTGGTGTCAGTACTTTTGGTATCTATTCCTTTCAGCCATGACATAATACTTGAATTTTGCGAGGTATTCGTTTTTGATCACTTGTCCTGTTGGCGAATGTGGTGCTATGCTGTGTCTCTGAGAGCTCAAGAGGAGTATAAATACTCAAGTACTAGTGCGCGCTGTATCGACACAGCTAAGTACCTAGGCTGCGTATGTGATAAACTAATTTTATTAAAATAGAAAATATGAAAACAGATCTCAATCTTTCTGAAACCAATTAAGTAAATTACAGATGGAAAATGTACATAATTTTGAATTATTCAATTTTTAATTCCCAATTTTTCAGTGCACACAACAAATTTCCAGGGTCATCTGGCGTACCACCTGGGGGCGCTCTGCGTACCACAGTTTGAGAACCACTGAGACCATTGGTTAAACTAAATAATTTATCAGTCTCATTAACATACTCAACATTCAGATACTGATAAGTAAGTACTACTTAAATTAATATAATGGATATTAACATGAATTATAAAAGCAGTCGATTTCTCAAGATCGGTAACGTTGAATATTGAAATATAGTCTTCCTTTATCCTGCAGTGGAAGGGATCTGTTACAGTGTTGTCCAATCCATGTTCTGCTGGCTCAAAGCTCATCCACTTGTGGTATACCTGGAGGTGTTAGAGAGAGACAGGGTGAAAGGGGAGAAACTCAAGCATATCAACGAAAGTCCAACCATACTGCTCTTGCAATCAAGCAGATGCATAGTGGTAGCTAGCTAGTCATAAGGTCCTGCAGTAGGCTAGACCTTGGGTAAAATTCTGTCTTCGTTATACGGGCTCACTTTCTAACTCCCAAGGTTTAGATACCAGTTGTGGCAGTAATGTGATTTTGTTGTCAGCTAGCCAAGTTGGTTTAACAGAGAGAAACAGAGTTAGAAATGATGTGCACTGCTTTTTAACTGGGGAAAATACACATGGTGATTGGTTAAAATGGGTGGAAGGGGTCTCCAAGCCCTACAAGTACCTGGTTGGTTCATCATCCATTTGGATGACGGATCATAACCTGTGACTTTAGTTAAAACCATCATCTAAATATGCCTATGGCTTCACCAGACATCCAATCACCAGGGCTGGACATCCATTTATAAGAGTACTGGTACTAGTTGGTTGCTGTTGCTATCCTAGAAAAAAAGCTACTTATCAAAACACAACTCATGCCCCTCCATTGTAGCACTCAAAGGTCACTAGACTATTCTGTAGGTGGGACCATAGAGAGGGGCCTCAATGAGGAACCAACAGCAAAATTTAAGTCTGTGGTTTACTAATAAGCATTGCTTTCCCAAATACAATAGAACAAAACAAATTAGAAAATATTTGAACTTGCCTGCCTATGTCTGATCCTGCCTTCTGTTTTGGGAGGGAGCTGCTGTATGGCTGTAGATGGGGTGGAAGGAGAGGTGCAAGAGAATGTACAAAATTAAGGATACAGAGTGTGTGCAAAAGTTGATCCACTAGTGTTATTTTTTTTGTAAAGTCTCAGAACTTAATTGACTTGTTAGGCCTTGATCTAAGTCAGGTGATGACAATTCCACAACTTAATAAATTATCTGACTCTTCAAATCTCCCACGGTGTTGTCTTTACACTCAACAACAATCATGAGGATCAGAAAATAAAGATAATTGACTCTTACAAAGCAGGGGGAGGCTATAAAAAGATATCTAAATGCCTCCTGCTAGCAAATTCTACTGTCCAAAATGTCATTAAGAAATGGAAGTTAAGGGGAACTGTTAAAGTCAAGACAAGATCTGGAAGACCAAGAAAAATCTCTGATAGAACTGCTCATAGACTGGTCAGGAATGCAAATATCACTGCCCCATATCACTGCCAAGGACCTGCAGGAAGGTTTAGCTGGCACGGGAGTAGTGGTGCACCGGTCCACTGTGCAGTGTTGCTGCATGGAAGAGTCATCAGAAGGAAATCTTACCTGCCATCTCATCACAAAAGTCAATGTCTGAAGCATGCAACACAACACTTAGATAAGCCAGAGGCGTTTTGGAACAAAGTGCCGTGGTCTGATGAAGTAAAAACTGAACTCTTTGGCTACAATCACCAAAGGTGTGTTTGGAGACAAAAAGGAGAAGCATTTGAAGAAAAGAGCACCTTACCAACTGTTAAGCATGGGGGTGGATCTTTTATGCTTTGGGGTTGTGTGGCGGCCAGTGGCGCAGGAAATATTGCAAGGGTAGAGGGAAGAATAGATTCTACTAAGTATCAACAAATCCTGGAAGCTAATGTCCCACAGTCAGTGAAGAAACTGAAGCTGAAATGAGGCTGGATATTACAACAAGACAATGAGCCAAAACATACCTCAAAATCAATCATGAATTGCTTTAAGAAATTAAAGTTTAAGGTTTTGAATATTAAGATATCTCGTGGCTGGTTAGATGAAGAAATGCAGTTAGTTAACCAACGAAATTCAGTTGAGTACTAACTTTTAAGGTACGACATCATAGTTAATGATGAGTTCGAATGTTATCAGGTATAGGCTTGGTATCCACATTGCAGGTCTGTCATGGGTGGAATGTCTATTTGATGATTGACAGCGACCTCTGACCCATTGTCTTGGGCGGGAGGTGACAACAATCTGTTTGGATCTGAGCTGCACCATTAGGATATTTGGGAATGGGCACAGCTTTATGATGACTACATCTGTGTTCCACATTCTTGCATTCCTCTGCTTTTACACAGGAGCCCAAGCTGCTTTGTCAAGGCAACATAAAAAGATTATTGGAAAACTTCAATAACTCTTAATTCTGAGTATAATACAGTCATAATGCTACAGCCAGTATGATCTACAGATATTCAGAGAGATGAATCAGGTAATGAAATGCTGGATTTTCTCTGCTGAAGATAATCGGAGTAATGGGAGGAAGAGAGTTCAAGGTAGTGTGGAAAATTTCTGGGCTTGTTTTGGAGATGGGATAGAATCTCTCAATGGTGCCGTTGGTTCTGAGAAGAAGAACAGTGGTTATGTTCTGGCTATGATCTGGGTTAGGTAGGCATACAAGCTCTAGGAAAGGGAGAGCCAGGATGATAGTGCTGCATGGGTGAGTAAGAGAATAAGATGCACTGAGAGTTTATGAGCTGTGAATTTACAGCTCTGGTTCCAGTCTCTGGAGTTTGTTGTTGGTTTGCCTCTTGATTTAAAAGACAGAAACCAAGGTGAAAACTAGAGTTTATGAAGAAAAGCAAGCAATTGTTAAAATGAGGACAAATAAAATTCATAGCAAATCACTGTTGCTGCTTTGTCAGAGGCACAAATGGTGATTATTGAAGACAGAGCTGTGTCCATGACTATGGAAGTGCAGTGCTGCCACCAAGGGGAAAAAAAAAATCACCCCCGAGATAAGTATCTTGTAATTACGAGATAGCAATGATTACTTCAGTGTATGTACAGCCTGTTAATCTTTGGCACTGAATGCATGTAGAAGTTACCATGAACTTGGCTAGCACTGTGCCACAGAATTTGTACAGCTTTAATTTTGACTGGGGTTTAGTCACGATGAAATCTGAACAGAATCACTATAAGCACGAGCACCAGATTTGTGGGATTTAGAGATTAAAACAACGATGGTTCCGTTATGAACAGTACAGTACAGCAATCACTTCCACTGCTTAAAACTGTAAGTTCGCACATAGTGATATTATAAGTATTATATGAAAATTGTGCAATCACACGATCATATAAAGTACGCGAGAAGTACTATCTTGTAATTCCGAGATAATTTTCTCTTAATTACGAGTTACGTTTCTTGTAATTACAAGATAAGGGTGCAAATTTTTTTTTCCTTGGAGGCAGCAATGCACTTCCGTACATGACCAAACAGGATCAGTGGTATAAAAACAATGAAAAGATTGATTGGTTGTCAGTGTATACATTACATTTTAAAAGGTGTTCATGTGCACCAAGCAGTGGAAAGAAAATAACAGCACATGGACTTACTGCCCACAAACTATAAAACAGGAAAAGTGTACATGACTCAAGTAAAAGCTAATTTACAGAATGATTTCCGGAATCAAACTTTTATATACTAATTAAAGATAGTCTGTACTAGAGTTGTTTGTTGTTGATTCTACTATGTTGCTTTTGTAGCTGTCTTGTATATTTGCAGTTGAATGTATTTTTTTTTTAATTTGTAATTTTGGGGTTTGAGAGGGGGGTTAATACCAACACACTGCCACACAGGGACTTAGATTGAGGGTTTAAATAACTGACACAGACCCTGGGGATACTAAGATATCTAAGTGAGAAGAAAACCCTGCCAAGCCTGTTTGAAATTTCGCCTACAGAAATCTTACACAACTCTGTGTGGTAGTGGCTGAGAGGAGAATGGTGTCCAACTAGAGACCATCATGGACAACGTCTCCCATCCCCTCAATGACATGCTTGTAGAAATGAAGAGCACATTCAGCAATAGACTGATCCATCCACAGTGCAACAGGGAGCGCTACAGGAGGTCATTCTTGCCTTCTGCCCTAAGACTGTACAACTCATCCACCTTGCGTCTGGGCAGGGGCAACATTGACAATGACCTCTTTCTGGACTGAACAGTAAACTGTTACATCTGTTCTTTTTCTTTTTCCTGTGTACAACTGTTTTTGTGCAATATATGCCAGGGACCTGTCCAATACATTTATATTTATATTGTGCAATACAACTTTTTTTGTGTACTGTTCTGTTCTGGTTTGTTCTTTGTGTGTTCTGGACTGTGAGTAACTCTTCTTAGTGCACTTCTCACTGTACTGATTGTATCGTATGTATTGTATTATTATTATTGTATCATTCATTACACTGTTGCTGTGTTGTCTGTGTTAAGCTACTATTGCACTGCAGTTTCCCTCACAGGATCAATAAAGTATCTATCTATAAGAGCTCACACAGGTTAATCATATTTAAAGGGGCAAAAATGTAAAAGTGAAATAAAAGCAGTTTGAAAAAATGTTCCATGGAAAACTGCACTGTGAACAATGTTCATATCTTCTATGGAGAGGGTGTGTCAGTGTAAAAGCTTATTAATTTTTTTAGACAGATTCTAAGATGAAATAACTGATATCCCCCAACCCTGTGCACCATATTTTTTTCTTCCTACAGCCATCCTGTTCTTTGTCATCAATCTTTGTTATTAAAAATCTATAAACATGTTTATCATAAAAAAACAACATTTCATATAAAATGGAAATTGTCTGTTTTTTTCACCCGGCTCCTCTACAGATTTGAGCTTCATCATGTGTTTCTGACCAGAAATGTTGCTTCTGGTCCCTCCAGGGATTCAGATACAGTCCTTATACAAACCTTATACTCTTTAGGCACTTTAGCAGCTTCTTCAAATGCTGACTGACCTTGTTCTGCTTGTGAGCAACTTAATTCTCCATTTCCAGCTGTCTCGGAACTTTTGCTGTTGTGGCTCCGTACACCATCTTTTTCTTTTCCATAATCCTCTGGAGGTCCTTTAGCCTATATTCAGTTTTAACAAGAAGGGCTCTCTGCTGCTAACTCTTTGTCAGTGAAGTGTAGTGAGATTCCTGCCTCTTTTGGTTTTACTTAGTCTAGCTTTTCTCATGTGACATGGCTGAGCATATTCTGTGATTTATGTTAGAATTCCAAGGCATTTACTCAGATCTTATGTCTTTGGGAATCTGAAGGTAAAATATTGAAAAGTCTAACTTGTCTTTGTCTGCCCCTGAATAAGCTACTATTCAGCAACATCCTCCATGATGTTGGAAGAAACACTAGTACTTCATTGGCTTCCAAGGTTTCACAAAACGATGGTGGTTTCTGATATTTGATTGTTCAATTTCTTCTTTTAGTTGGATAATTTCTCCACATTCTTACCCCTGCCTCCTCCAGTCTCTGTGGAGAGAACCTTTTTTCTCCAGCTCCTTGTTCTCTATAGCACCATGGCCGAGCTGGTACCGAAGACTGCCTGTCCTTCCTTTTTGTTTCCATGTTAGATACTCTGGACTGGAGCTCAGGGAGGGTAACCATCTCTTGCCCTTTTCCAGCTCAACATGGAGTTTATCACTGCTGTACTTAGACTTCCTCAGCTTCTCCCTTAAAATCCATTCAAAAAGCCAAATGCATATATAAGAAATTGAGCTGTCTAACCCGTTTAGTGTTAATCCAACCCTTTTAATGGCAGTTAACAACTTAATAACAAATGATTAATGACTTCTTTGAAATAGGTGAGTAAGTAAAGGAATGCAGGTTTAAAGGAACTGTTTTGACTCAGCTTCTTAGAAATGCTGCCAAGTTTGGATTCTGACAGCCGGGATGCCAACACTCAAACTCAAGCCAGGCCACCATAAATTGAGCTCAGCCTCACATCTCCAGTGATAGAGCACCCACATTGATACCTCTCACTCTGCAACCTCAAGAGGGAGACACATCTAGCATCACACCCCAACTGGAGGTCACTTACAGGACCACTTACAGGACCACTTACATCCACTTACAGGACCAGAGTGATCCATCACTGAGGATCTTTCCTCAGAGGAATGATCCTACACCTGCACCTGAAGATACCATGACCAAAACATCCGACCTGTTTTATGCAACTTAAAAGTTCATGGCAACTTGACAGTGATTTCATAATGTGATTGAAACCACCCAAACCCAAACCACATAAATAAACAAACAAACTTAGCTGAAAGCAATTGCTGGATCTAGAGAATATGCATAATATACATAATATATATAATATACATAACCCAGAATTCTACCCAAGGCTTTCCCTCCAAACAGTGAGGTTTTGTAATCTTGTATGATCGTCACAATCATACTGTAATAATGGTACAAAATCAGTAAGGGTGGGTTGGTAAAATGAGAAAATAAGCAAGTTATACTTTCAATTTAAAGATCAAGTTGAGACAACAGCTCTGATAACACACGCAGATCCAGTTGTTCTTTTCACTTTATATCTTCATCAGAACTGGCCAAGCACTTTCAATATTTTCAATTAATATACATTCTAATTTTATATTTTGAACTCAAGAATTAAGCTGTTATTGTAAATAATATTAATATGGTCTAAAAAAATACTTTTAATTTAAAGAAAAAAAATCATTTGGGTTTTTTTTGTCTGCCAAGAGATGTACATAGCTCCTTTTGACTACAAAATACTTCCAAAAGCCACTCAAGACAAATAATACCCAATAACTGCAAAATTAATTACTAGAACATTATTAGATCTGTACTAGGACCTGTGCTCTTCCTAAATACAGTATATACCAGTTTTGCAGATTGACATCCTAAATTATTGAGGTGTGTAGATAATATGCATATAGGATAAGTAATAAATACAGTAGAAACCGCAAAGGAAAGCAATAATTTATCACTTAGAATAACAACTATTAATTCACAATAATTCAGCAAACAGCTGAGAGATAAAAATTAATGTAGTCAGGTGTAGAATATTACACAAAGGAATCCATAAACTCTAGAAACAAACTGGGAAATACTTTGCTTGAAGAGGCTACAGTATTTTGACTTTGTCGTTGACACTTCTATCGCAAAGGGTCCTCATAAAAATAATCAGAAATAATGAAAATGGTGGTTAATGGGGATAGGGATGATGTAAATAATCCCCAGAGGAAATTAAGTGCCACAAATTTCTCCATAAAAAATCAATGGATTTTAAACAGTAATAGGGACCAAGATATAACTGTAATGTTGTAAGTCTACAATACTCTACATTTACGTTATCTGTGTATAAACAGAACATTCATAATTCGGTTTGAAAACATAATTATTGTAATGACCCATTAACCTGAGTACTTAAATGTAATTTATCCTTTTTTTAAATGTTTTAGCAACACTTACAATTTGACAATTAACACTGAATATGAGAGACGGGAAAGATTAGTTCATTTTAATGCATATTGTATCACACTGCTACCGTACACACAAAGGTAAACATGATACAAAGATGAACACAACACACAGCAGAATACTGTAGCGATCCTCCCTAGTTTCCCTCCGCACACACAGCTGTGTGAGAAGAGAGGCAGGAGACTGAACCTGGAGCTCAATAATTTATTGCCACTTTTATGTAGGGGAGGAAGGTAGAAGGCAAAGCAAGGAGAGAGGAAGAGAAGCAAGGGGAAAGGGGAAAGGGGCTTTTGATAGAAGAGGGGAGAGGGAAATGAGTCTGCAAAATCATGGCGAGTCAATGTCAAGCCAGCAGGCTCCCGGGCAGTCCAATTTCTTTTAAATTAATCTCTCTTCAATTCAAATGTACAGTATAATACTACATAGAGAGTAAATCCTGTAGATGTCATTAATCAGGAAATATATCAGATATATAATAAAATAACGTATATTTTAACATTTAAAAATATAGTCACAGTTTCTCTGAATTTCTTTGTTTGGCGCTTTGTGCTGGAAGGACAGGGAAGAGAAAACATGCAAAACTTGCAGAAACATAAAAAAATACAGAGATAAAACAAAAAAGTAAAATATATATCATTGTTTTCATATAAAACAAAGCTATTCTGCAATGAGTTTACTAGAAATGTACTACTGTAGATATCCGCCATTTTATTACGCTCTTGAGTGGAGTTTATGTGCTTTGGAAGCAAACCTAGAGACTTTTTACATCCAAAGTCACAAAAGTCACTTGCAAAAAGTAGGGTTGCATAAAGTAGGGTTTCATGGAGAGCGAGCTGGGTTATGCGAGAAGACAAATTCCAAATGCAAGAAATTGTATATGGCTAATAAAGTGATCTTATCTTATCTAAAGCATGGAGACATAATTTAAGACACATAATGAAACTTGCAGAATTTATATCAAGGAATGGTGTGTGAGATTTTATGATGCAGTATATCAACATCTACAGTATATCAACATCTACAGTACATGCAGTAATAAGATATCAGTTAGAATACTGTGTTCTATTTTGTTCACTTAGTAAAAGAACTACTGTAGCAGGATGCAGAGTTCTCTAGACTGAATTAAACTTTGAAAAGGCATATATTAATGGTAAATCTCACATGCTTCATTTTTTATGCAACACTCAAGTGACGTCCTAATCTTACAATAGTTTGTAATTAAACATTTTCTGAGTAAATGATAATCATGAATATTGTAACACTTCAGGGTTCACATAGGCACCCTCACCACCATCGCATCAGGTCAGCCCCCCACTATCAGGGACTCAAACCCAGGCCTTCCAGCATCACACAACAGGGACCCAGCCTGTTGAGCTGTAGAAAGATCTCTCTTCAGCCCAGCGGCTACAGCCCCTGCTATCACAGGGATGGGCGGTGACATCACCACTCTGGTAAGCAGGCTCTTACACACTCACTGGTGGCCATATGCTTTACCATATGAATAAAGAGTGTGTTTTTCTCCTAATGTTGTTTTAACCTTTCTTCGTATACCTTTTAGTTGCAGTACTGACCCCTATTGGCTGATTCAGAGAACACAAGCAACCAAACAACACTCAGCCATCTGCAAACCAATTCATCACACTGTACACATGTATATAAATCAGGGTCTGTGTTATAACAGCATGTAATACATCGGAAGTAGGACATGTCACAAAGGTACATCTTTGTAAATGTTTAAGGGTAGCAATGTATTAAACATATAGATAAATCAGTATAATTCTATTTACCTTAAATATACAGTTGTATGCAAAGGTCAAAATGTATGTTTCACTGAATCTCTAAGTGCCAGAAGAACACAACCTCTGCAGGGTATAAATATAAACATGACATATTTCTGCATATTTTAATGTATAATTACTATTTATTTGCTGAATTTAACAGATTGAAAAAAATAAAAAGGTGAATGTGGCACATGCAAATGTTTTGGCACCCTTCCAGTTGAAAAAAAAAGTCTAAAATTTATTTTAAAATATTACTATTTATGTCAATTTAGGAAACATTTGGAAGAGGTTAGCTGTGTCTCTTTCCCTTTAGATAAATGGAATTATATATTTAACTACAATATAAGACGTTCATTTGTTTCATTACACAAATAACAGGTTTGTGTGCAGGCATAATGATTATATGTAGTGAATAGTGGACATTTCTTGTGTGATTTCCAGAAGTGATTTTTCACGGTTTTATGCCTTATTATTAGCTGGAAATGAAACATACCCTATTTAACTGAACGTGATAGTTAAACATGAATGGTTATTAATTGATCTTTTGCCAGTGAATTTCCATTTAGCTACACCTTGTTTTTTATGGGTTTTGAAATTCCATTAAGCTGCTTTACCCTGAGAGACATGCCCACCTGTTCTCTTGGCTTTATAAAGTGAGCCCTCAAAGCAATTCTAGCATCTGTCTCTCTTAGCCGGACTACAAGAAAAACTTCACAAGCAACATTCTGGTAAGAATTGTACTCTTTACTTTTACTTGTTTCCTATACAAACATTGCATGATATCACTATATGAATATATTTTATTTATTTCTATACATTTAATTAAGGGAGAATTTACCAGTTAATTAAACTGGTAATTAATTAAATTACCAGTTTTAAGGATTTATTTTGATCAGGCTTATTTTGAATTCTTTCTGTATTAACTGACAATGTGAATGTTTCAGTAGCTTATGAAGACTGAACTTCTATATCATAGAATATATCATATGCAATGTTTAGAAAATGTATTCTAGTGGCATCTAAAAATCATTACAAGTAGTTTTTCAGGAAGCTGCCGTAAGATAAAAAATAACAATAATTAGAAATATATTTGGGAAAATGAACACTGAGGAATACTTAATAATTGTAACAAAATAATATTATATTATTATTAGT